>NC_066525.1:2295000-2392500 GCF_024679095.1 Eriocheir sinensis
GCCATCGCCTGAAACACCAGAGGAAAAAAAAGACTCCCCCTTAGAAAAACAACAACCACAACCTCTTTCTCTCCTCCCGCAATTCGAAGCTAAGGCAGGACTTCGATAAAGCTCTGTCACACGTAACCTAATCGCCCGAAACACCTCAGAGCAGCAACACTACCCTTTGGCTTCCTGGGGTTTTTACAAGGGTGGTACTGCATCTGTCGGCTGCTAATTCGTTCCACGCTAAAACTCCCCAATTACGGCTTCCTTGAACGGACATAAAGTGTATCTCGTTTGTGCTATTGTTCTGAGCCTCATTTATCCCCCTCCCCGCCCCCTGAGTGAGAGAGAGAGAGAGAGAGAGAGAGAGAGAGAGAGAGAGAGAGAGAGAGAGAGAGAGAGAGAGAGAGAGAGAGAGAGAGAGAGAGAGAGAGAGAGAGAGAGAGAGAGAGAGAGAGAGAGTACACAGTTTAAGTAAGACAGTGACGTAGTGTGTTGTTGATGCGTATAAGGAAATTTCCCACTGTGCGTTCGTTCGTTCGTTAGTTCGCTGTTTCGTTCGTGTGAAGCTTAAGATTTACTCGAGGGAGGTCTCTCTCTCTCTCTCTCTCTCTCTCTCTCTCTCTTAGATTTTATGAAACGCTTTTAAATTCTCGATCCTGGCTGACTAACTTAACCTAACCTGATCTAACCTATAACTATAAAAAAAATAGTCCGCTGTACCTTCTTTTTCTCCTCTACTTCTCCCGCTCATTTCTCCCTCCCCACACACCTTCTCTCCCTCTTCTTCCCCTTTATCGAAATTTCCTTCTAGCATTTCCTGTAGCAAAGTGTAAGTGTTCCCTTTAACCGTCTACTGAAATTAATACGATGTACTAACAGGCTTTCAAAACACCATGCAACGAGAAGGGATGCTGAGGTGCTAGTGTATGTGTGTTTGTGTGTGTGTGCGTGTGTGTGTGTGAGAGAGTCGTGTCGTGCCCTCAGGAGTCATGGAAGGGAAAGAAAGGACCGTTCTGTCTGGTGGATGTCCTTAGACCTCAGACAGATAGAACTCGCACAGTGCCTGCATGTCTGATCCTCTTGTGTGTGTGTGTGTGTGTGTGTGTTGCATGACGCTTCTCACCCTCACAAGGACACCGACCCATGCACGTTTTGCCATCCTCGTCGCTTCTTCCTCGCTGATTGGTCCTCCTCTTCGTCTGCGTGCATGGCTAAGTTCCTCCCTCTCCCTCCCTTCCTCCCGGCCGCCCTGCTCCTTCCCATGACCGTGCGTGGCAGCATCGCATGTTACGTACCCCTCCGTCTATGCATTCTCGATCCCTTGTTTCCCTCCTGTTTCGCACCGTTTCTGTATCCTCCTTTACCCATTTTCTTCCTCTAGTCTTAGCTGGTTCACGTTTTCTTTCTGTTGTCTTCAAGGTAACCTGTATCCCCCTATTCCTTGTTCCCTTTTTCCCTCCTGTTTCTCGGCGTTTCTGTATCCTTCTTTACCCATTTTCTTCCTCTAGTCTTTGCTGGTTCACGTTTTCTTCCTGTTGTCTTCAAGGTGGTTTTGCATTCTCCTGTTGGTTCCCGTTTTGCTTTCATTCCCTTCACTCCGTTTCTGTATCCCCTGTTATTCTGTCCCTTGTTTCCGGTTATCTTAGTGACGTTTCTATACCCTAGTCTACCCTTTTCTCCCTCTCGTCGCTCCCTCCTCTAATCCTCTGCATCTAAACCCTTCCTTCAAGTATCCCCCTGCATCGGTGTAGAGGTCCATCCTTTCTGTATCCTCCTCTGTTCCTCTGCCTCTGTTATTCTGTTCCCCTTGTCGTTCTAGGTTATCTTAGTGACGTTTCTGTACCCTAGTCTACCCGTTTCGCCCTCTCGTCGCTCCGTCTTCTAATCCTCTGCGTCTATATGCCCTCCTTCAAGTATCTATAAGTATCCCCCTGTATCGGTGTAAAGGTCCATCCCTACTGTACCCTCCTCTGTTCCTCTGCCTCTAATAGTTTCATTTGTTCATACTTACGAGGTTATCTTCCATTCACCCTCCACTTGTTCCGGCTGGTATCTCCCTGCATCGGTTCAGACTTCAGAGGTCCATCTTTATCCTCCTCTGTTCCTCTGCCTCTAATAGTTTCATTTGTTCATACTTACGAGGTTCTCTTCCGCTCACCCTCCACTTGTTCCGGCTGGTATCTCCCTGCATCGGTTTGGACGTCCATCCTTGCCGTACAGCATCGGAATCCTTCGTCACCGGCGTCGAGCGATTCACAGAAAAGCTCCTGCCAGTTCGGGGTCCGCGCGGGTGCATGGTGATGTGCTCATTGGGAGGGTGTAAGGCGCCGGCCACAACCTCACCGTGCCCTGCGAATACTTATGCGTGCGTGAGGCTGCCCTGTGTGTGTGTGTGTGTGTGTGTGTGTGTGTGTGTGTGTGTGTGTGTGCGTGTGTGTGTGTGAGGTCTTCTTTAGATGTGTATGATATTGTGCACGTCCGAGTTAAATGTGTTGTATCTCTTGCCTCTTAGTGATAGTTATAGTGCGTGCGTGCGTGTGTGTGTGTGTGTGTGTGTGTGTGTGTGTGTGTGTGTGTGTGTGTGTGTGTGTGTGTGTCCAGACATCATCTACGTTTTCTTTATGCCCACTTGCGGAATCTAAACATATAAACACTGAGCCTTTAATCCACGCTGCCTGACTTTCAAAATAAAAATAAAAAATAAGCCTCAACAGCCGTATAAATGACGTTCACAGCAATGATAAATATGCCTCGCCACGGTAATCCAGCGTCAGCCAAGCATCTCTAACGCGGGTGTGTGCGAGGTGGTGGGTGTGCATTCTATTTTTATATCGCCTCTCTATGTTTGCCCACGCGGCGATAAACGCATTCGATGGACCTGATTCTACTTGAGACTCTTTCCTGCAGCTCTTGATTCCCCCTTCCCGATGTTCGTTTGTTTCTACTTCCCTTTGGCTCTTAATTACCGCTTCCTGCTGCTGGTCTGGTATCTCTTTCCTCCAGTTTCATGAACTATATTTATCTTTTTTTAATTCTCGCTTCTTACAGCTCGTTTGTCGTCTTCGGGAAACAGCGCCACTCAACCCATGCGCCTGAGGGTACCCGGGCGTGCAGTAGCGGGAGGTTCTCGGGCGTGTGGTTAACAGCGGCCATTGGGAGCATGTTCAAACACCGAAGATTATGTGTAACAACAAAAATTACGACATCATAGCAGAGATAAGCCTGAGATGTAGACTCCAAGCATGTAACTCGGCCTCCCGCCTCTACTTTGCGGCTGGCGGACTTGAAAAAGGGTGTGTGTGTGTCTGCGGGAGGCCGGCGCATGGCTCACAACGGGACTACTCATTTGCTGGGCTTTGTTAAACTCTCTGATGCGCCTTAATCACCAGCCTCAACCATAATTGCTCTCGCTAATTGATTTACATGCTTTTAAGCCGCTACCGTTGAGCTACGACGTCTTTAATAATAACAACCTGGTGCTCTAATGACCTCATCAGGCGAGAGAGGTCGGCGGAGAGGTGGTGGATGCAGCGGCGCCATGATGGATCGCGCTGCCGTGGCTCCGAGAGGGACGCCGCGGCTCCAGGTTAATTAGTGCGCCGGGGACGAGCTCGCGGCGCGTCGTTTTTGCTACGTCCCCAGATTCCGACGAGCTGCTGCTGCCGCTCATGTCGCCCTCCACCATGCAGGCCTCGGCGTGACGTGCGGCGGACTGAAACGACGGATACATGCTTGCTCTACACACACACACACACACACACACACACACACACACACACACACAGACTAAGTGAGGATGTAGTATCGGCGAAGTGTGTGCAAAGCTTTAAGGAAAAGTTAGACAAATACAGATACGGAGACGGGACCACACGAGCGTAAGCCCAGGCCCTGTAAAACTGCAGCTAGGTGAATACAATTAGGTAAACACACACACACACACACACACACACACACACACACACACACACACACCTAACACACTGCATGTATTTATCAGTATTACATTTTCGCCACAAAATCGTAAAACTTCTTTAATGTAGTCCGAGTCAGCTCATTATAAGTCGAATCTTACAAGCCGTGTTTTGTATACCTAATACTATTATATATGTAAAAAAAAAAAAGAGAAAAAAAACTCGCTCGTTTGATTATAAACGAGATGGGTGTACGACAAGATTTTGCCTCGGCCATCCAATCTACTGGGGAGGGAGGGAGGGAGGGCTGGGGGGGAGGGAGGAGGGAGGAGGGGCGCGGCATCAAGCAAAACCCTTCCTGCCGGGGTAAATCACTCTCCCACAACTTCAAAAGAATAATCCCGAAGGAGGACCGCTTCTCGGCATGGCCACGGGCGATGATGGCATGCGCAGCCGTCGCGGAGTCAATCTCGATACGGAGCCTACAAAGAAGCAAGGCCAGGATGCGTTTGATTGCCGGGGTCCTCAAACCGGTTTATAATGTCCGGGCTATTTGCTGGCGACGAATTTTCTGAATATATACCAAATTGACACAGGCCTGAAGAGAGACGGGAGAAGGGATGGGAGTTGCGTGTTCTGGGATGGGAGGAGGAGGAGGAAGAGAAGGAGGAGGAATGTTCTTGTGCATGGGTGAGGGTTGGGTGCATGTGGGGGGAGGAGCAGGAAAGGGAAGAGGAGAAGGAGGAAACATGGAAGAACGGAGGAGCAGGAAACAGAAAACCTCTAGACTTACAACGAGACAGCTTGCTCTAATGGACCTGTACTGGAAGGGTGATGGGGAGAGGAACAGGAATATGGGAAGATAGGCGTGGAGGTATTCTGGAAGGGTGTTTGTGGGTGTGCAGGGAGAGGGGTGATGGGGTGGGGAACAGAGAGGTAGGTGGGGAGAAAGGGGGACCTGTGCTGGAAGGGAGTGTGCAGGGGAGAGGGGCGATGGGAAGGGGAGGAGGAAGGTGGGGAGAAAGGGGTGAAGCTGTAGTGGAAGGGTGTGTGTGTGTGTTCTTGTGCATGGGAAAAGGTTAATGGGGAGGGGGACCTGTGCTTGAAGTGTCTGTGTGTGTGTGTGTGTGTGTGTGTGTGTGTGTGTGTGTGTGTGTGTGTGTGTGTGTGTGCAGGGGAGAAAGGTTAATGGGAAGGGGAGCAGGAAGGTAGGGAGAGCGGGGGACCTATGTGTTGCGTGTGCAGGGGAGAAGTTTGACTGCCTGGGAGAAGAGACCAGGTGCTTGTTGGGCCTCCGTGGGAGTGTTGAGGGTTTACCGCGGGAGACATAGAACTTGTAATTTGCAAGGCTAACGAACATTACTCTGTCTCTAGTGTTTCTTGGCTTCATTTTATAGACCCTTAAAGTCGCAGGAACACACGGCCGCGGGAGGATATACTGGCTGGGATTCACATTAATTAAGGACGCCAGTGTCTATTGCTACTTCCAGGACATTTTTCTCCTCCTTCTTGGTGTTCCTGCGTCCTCTGAGCCACGAAGAATTAAATTGTTTAGGATTTCTTACGACGCCAACGCTGGAAAGGTCTTCTTCCTCGTACTGGTGTCTCTGCTATATTGTTGCTAGTCTTGCGATTCCTGCTCTCCTTCTTCCTCCGCCTATGCTGGTCTTGTATGAGGAATCGCGTCTCGAGTTCACTATCAGCAGCTTTGAAACATAGGAAGCACCGTCTGCCTGTAAAAAAAAAAAAAAAAAATACTTTGCTCGGGTTTATACTACCACCATCACCATCACCACCACCATCACCATAACCACCACTATTACTACTACTACTGCTTCTACTATTACTACTGTTGCTAATGCCACCACTACTTATATTTTAATGGAGTTGCTCGTTCATGTTCTATAAAGAAAAAAATATAAAGGATTACCAGAAATTTGATGAGAGTTTATGCTGAGAACGTTGGGAATATATGATCCTGAAGCACGATTTTTTTTGTGTGCCCTTTCACCGTGTTTCCAGACTAGGATCTCCTTCCTCTCGGCCGTGAATCACCTCGTGGGGAGCTCAGAACCTTAAGGAGGAGGAGGAGGAGGGGAAAGAATAATGGGGGCGAGCAGAAGAGGGACGAGAGAGAGAGGTAACTTTTATCTGGATCGCTGGCCCTGACAGCGGCTCGGCGGCCTTGTTCACCATGGTATTACTTTGTATTTCTTTGGGCCCGCAGTGAGGCACCTCGGGAACCGAACGCAAGCACCAGTATGTAAATGAAATCGTTACTTACAACATCTGCTGTTCTCCTAAGAGTTGTTAGTTAATTGAAATCTGGCGTTTTTACGACCATATGAGTACTTTCGCAGCGGGACAGTACTCCATATTTTCTGGTGTATCAAGGAACGTAGCTCCAGGGGTAAGGTTTATTTTCTTCTTCTTATTTGCTTTTGTATTGTCAGAGGGCGGACGTCGGTGACGTGTTGGCGCTATCATGGCAAAGGTGCAGGGGCGGGACGTGGGCGCGCGGCCATGCCGTGGGTGCCTGCGGCCCATGAATGCAGCCATAATTTATGTATTCCGCATGACGTGCCTCCTCCTGGGCAAGTCACTGACGGCACAGAATAGTGTTTTTCAGCTTCACCCGCGATGCGAGGTAACAGATGGAAATTACCTCGGACAGTAAATGGCAGTGTTACAGCAATGAATGAGGTAATGCTTATCGACTTGTCTCCTTATCACTTCGTGGCTGCCTGTCGGGTGTCTCTTGGGGTGAGCGCCTCGAGATAATGTATTCTTCGTTATGGCGGAGGCAGAGATGGTTGTGGAAGGAGGCGGCGCGTTTCTGTTGGGTCTGAAAAAGGGTCTATTAGAAAGCAAGTAAATATACTGAAGGTTGATTTCCCACATCTTTGTTTGTTTGTGTGTCGGTACAGTGCCGGCCTGACGGAAGAACTGAAAGTGCTGATCATATATATCAAAAAAGCTTGAGAATCTAGGGAGGGTATATTATAGTTAATGGCATTGTTAGGCTTTGTTGTTATCCATACGTAGTCTGAAAGATCGCATTGAGAGGCGCCTCGGTGTAGCGGCCGTTGACGGTTTGGCTGTGGGCGAACAATCTCGTAGGCAGCACGAGAAAGGGTGTTGTTTCTCTCGGGCGAGAGAGAGAGGGAGAGAGCGAGAGCTGAGGGTTGCTTGCTTATGGCGACAAGATGATGAGTTTTGGGTGGAAATCATGTCGAGGAGAAAGCTGTGGGCGGAAAGGCTGCGGGCGGGAGGGCGGTAACGTGGGGCGACCTCAAGCAGGAACGGTACTGAGCGGGCCGAGGCCACAGGGACCTGCTGGGGCAGCTGCTGGGGGCACGAAGCCGCGGCCGCACCTCGCCCTCCCTCTTGCGAAACCGATCATTGCGTCTTTGAACCATTACTACGAGGATTGCTTTGTTTTCCTCAAGTGGTGAAATCTTCGAGCCAGGCTAGGGACGGAGGGTCAGCAGGGCCGCGTCGCTCCGAGGCTCGCCTTGCACGCACGCCGCCCAGCACACCCTCGGTTGAAACAGTCCTCGAGACACGCACAGTTTTTTGGGCCATTTTTGTTCCTGGTACACGGCGGAGATGGAGTCGAGGTCAGTAGATGGTGGCGGCACCCTTCTCGGGGTCAGAGGTCACCGCCTCCCTCCCGGGCCGCGTCTTGGTAAAGCCCTGAGCGGGAGTCCGGGGCCGCCACTCTCACACTCCAAGCGAGGGAGTCTGTGAGCCTCGTAGCGCCAGCATTTTTTTTTTTTTTTACAGCTACGGAGACAGTTCAAGGGCGTAATGAAAAAAAAAAAAAGAAAAAAAAAAGGCCGCCTAATGGTAACACACAGGCACCTTCATTATGCCTGCCCTGACATCACTCACCTGGGAGGAATTTGATCATATATATGATGCTTCGTGATTATTTTAATCTAAGGGTTGAAAATTTAATTATTACTAATAAATATGGACAAGAGTTTCTGACATTATTGTGCAAGACTCGGGAAGGGAGAGGCCCCGCGCGGAGGCGAAGGCCTCGGGTCCGCGCCGCGCCACCCTCGTGCACCAGGATTCAGTTAAAAGGCAACAGAATATGAAGGAATATTAAAACCGCGGGGCTGTGTATTTTAAGACGCTGGAAGACGGACGTAGTCGGGGTCAGGTTCCTCTTAGCAAATTTAAGCACATGATTTTTTCCTTTTCCGTCGGGCACACAAGAACCTCACAGCTCCGCCTTCAGCCCCCGCCGGGACGCGGCGTGGCCACAAAATTTGTCCAGTGACGTAATATGCTTTCGGGGTGCTGAGTTTTTCTGTACCTCCCGCCCATGTGAGTGGTGCACCCGCGCGGGGCTCCGTCACGGCAGGGATAATAAATCACCGCGGCGAGTCCGAGGCGCTCAACACTTTATGCATCATTGCCAATTACGTAACATTAGAGGCAGCTAACGCGCACCTTGACAAATCCTTACACGGGCTAGAGTTTTCATCTTTTAATGGCTTCGCTTATTTGCGGTTTTACATTTTCTTATATATATATATATATATATATATATATATATATATATATATATATATATATATATATATATATATATATATATATATATTTATCTATTTCCGAGAGTTCGTAAATATGTTCCCTTGGTTGGGGCGTGTGGTCGTGGGCGCAGTGTGGTGGCGGCGGAGGGCCTGCGGTGTGCGGCTGACCCTCTAACAAGCCAACACCGCCCCGTGGCCGTGAGGGCATGGCGTGGAGGTGTACGTGATGCTAAGTCTCGTTGCGTTCCCTTATGGATGATTAAGGCGGTGAATTATGTCAGTACTGTGGCCGGAGTCGAGGCAACAAACGATGATGATGATGATAATGATAGTAATGGTCAGGCAAAACCGGCGTTTCCCATTAGCTGTCTTGCTTGGATGACAACGATAGTGATGATTATGATAATAGCACGGCTCGGGAGGGAATTGTTTTTAGTTACTTTGCCGGCACCGGTGATGATGGCGATAGTGATGATTATGATAATTGCGTGGCGAGGGAGGGAATTAATTTTAGTCACTTTGCCGGGCTGGCTGATGGCGATAATGGACAGGTAAGACTTCCTGTGGGGACGTTAGGTGCTGGTGGTGTGGGGGGGGGGGTGCCTCCTCCCTTCAGCTACTCAAACTTGCGGACGAAGACAGACCGGATGAGCGGACAGACATACGGATGGGCGGACGGGTGCAGGTAACGATACGACGGACAAGCAGACGGACGAACAGATATAATGCTACGGACGGACGAAGATGGGTGAATGAGAGCAGTCAAGTAAGGGCGTACGCGTTCAAACCTAGTTGGCTAAGGGTGAGAAATGTGTAAAAAAAAAGATATGAATTTTCTGAGTCAAGACCTATAGTGTTTGTTTTGGGTTTAGTTAGGTGAAGTTAGGCTAAGTTTAGGGTATCGTCAAACACATGAAAGCCAGCACCTTATGGTATTGTGTTTGTTTTGGTTTTGTTAGGTTATGTTAGGTTAAGTTTAGGGTATCTTCAAACACATGATAGCCAGCGCCTTATGGTATAAATCAACACAGAATAACCTCACTTTGTTGTATAGAAAGTCTCATTATTAAGGAAGGATATATGAATTTTCTGAATCATGGCCTATAGTGACTGCATTGGGTTTTGTTAAGTTAAGTTAAGGGTATCTTCAAACACATGATAGTCAGCACCTTATGGCATAAATCAACAAAGAATAACCTCACTTTGTTGTATCGAAAGTCTCATTGGTAAGGAAGCATATCTGAAATTTCTGAGTCAAGACCTATAGTGTTTGTTTTGCTTTTGTTAGGTTATGTTAGGTTAAGTTTAGGGTATCTTCAAACATATGATAGTCAGCACCTTATGGCATAAATTAACAAAGAATAACCTCACTTTGTTATTTAGAAAGCCTCAATAGTAAGGAAACATATATGAATTTTCTGAGTCATGACCTATTGTGTTTGTTTTGGGTTTTGTTAGGTTATGTTAGGTTAAGATTAGGGTATCTTCAAACGCATGATAGCCAGCACCTTATGGTATAAATCAACAAAGAATGACCTCACTTTGTTGTATAGAAAGTCTCTTTAGTAAGGAAGCACATATGGATTTTCTGAGTCAAGACCTATAGTGTTTGTTTTGGGTTTTGTTAGGTTATGTTAGGTTAAGTTTGGGGTATCTTCAAACACATAGTAGTCAGCACCTTATGGTATAAATCAACAAAGAATGACCTCACTTTGTTATATAGAAAGTCTCATTAGTAAGAAAACATGTATGAATTTTCTGAGTCTTGACCATAGTAACTGTTTGGGGTTTTGTTAGGTTATGTTAGGTTAAGTTAAGGGTATCTTCAAACACATGATAGCCAGCACCTTATGGTATAAATCAACAAAGAATGACCTCACTTTGTTGCATAGAAAGCCTGATTAGTAAGGAAGCATATATGAATTTTCTGAGTCATGACCTATAGTAACTGTATCGGGTTTTGTTAGTTACGTTAGGTTAAGTTTAGGGTATCTTCAAACACATGATAGCCAGCACCTTTTGGCATAAATCAGCAAAGAATAACCTCACTTTGTTGTATGGAAAGTCTCATTGGTAAGGAAGCATATCTGAAATTTCTGAGTCAAGACCTATTGTGTTTGTTTTGGTTTTGTTAGGTCATGTTAGGTTAAGTTTAGGGTATCTTCAAACACATGATAGCCAGCACCTTATGGTAGAAATCAACAAAGAATGACCTCACATTGTTATATAGAAAGCCTCATTAGTAAGGAAACATGTATGAATTTTCTGAGTCATGACCTATAGTAACTGTTTGGGGTTTTGTTAGGTTACATTAGGTTAAGTTTAGTGTATCTTCATGCACATGATAGCCAGCACCTTATGGCATAAATCAACAAAGAATGACCTCACTTTGTTGTGTAGAAAGTCTCTTTAGTAAGGAAATATATATGAATTTTCTGAGTCATGACCTATAGTGTTTGTTTTGGGTTTTGTTAGGTTATGTTAGGTTAAGTTTAGGGTATCTTCAAACACATGATAGCCAGCACCTTATGGTATAAATCAACAAAGAATGACCTCACTTTGTTGTATAGAAAGTCTGATTAGTATAGAAACATATATGAATTTTCTGAGTCAAGACCAAGTGTTTGTTTTAGGTTTTGTTAGGTTAGGGCTTAGGATATCTTCAAACACATGATAGCCAGCACCTTATGGTAGAAATCAACACATAATGACCTCACTCTGTTGTATAGAAAGCCTCATTAGTATGGAAGCATATATGAATTTTCTGAGTCAAGACCTATGGATTGAAATTAGAAAAGTATAGATTTAGAAGGGAAATAGGCAGGCATTGGCTTAGTAATAGGGAAGTGGGGGAATGGAATAGACTTGGCTGCCACATAGTGAGATCGGGGTCGATAGCTTGTTTTAAGAGTAGACTTGATAGCTACATGGACGAGGATGATAGGTGGTAGTAGGGGAGAATCTGGAGCTGCCTGTCGGTCTCTTGTAGTCTCCCTATGTTCTTATGAGAGAAGAGGAAACAAGGGGAGAGGCGAGGTGAGGCGAGGAGAGACGAGTAAAAAGATAGGTAGAAAAGCATAAAAGAGGAAAGGTAGGGAGCAAAAAAAGAGAAGAGGAGAGGATGAGAGAGAGAGGAAAGGTGAGGCGAGGAGGAGAGTGTAGGATCAGTCGAGGTCAGTCGGGGTCACGTACAGTCTTGCTCCAAAACCACGAGAAGAAAACGAGTTCCCGCAGGACAGAGGATTAAATCTTTGGGCAGTTCGCCGCGCCGGTAACGTTGCTTCGGTAAACTTGGTCGATGGATAAACTTTTTTTTTTTGCTTTTTAGTCCTTCCGGTAGTTATCTTGAGAGAGAGAGAGAGAGAGAGAGAGAGAGAGAGAGAGAGAGAGAGAGAGAGAGAGAGAGAGAGAGAGAGAGAGAGAGAGAGAGAGAGAGAGAGAGAGTTTTCATATTTTTCCATAAGTGAACAAAATATTTATACAAAGATCCGACACGTCATCACCTGAAGCATTCTGGATTAGTAGGGGAGAGAGAAAAGGAAAGACGTACTTCCCTTTTTCTTTACTCCCTTACAAGTAGATTATAAGGAAAAATTACTATAAAGCGGTATCGGTAGTATATTTCTGAAGTGTTGGTATGCATGATTGCCACCTCCCCGAGTCGCCGGGCCGCGGGTGACACTCACTTCGTAGCTTACACTCCTACCACGTAATCCTCTTATAATCATTCCAGTGTTTTCCGGCAAAAGTATATATTCATCTAACTCAAACTAACGTAAACTTCACTAATCTAACCATCCTGATCAGCGCATGTCCGGGCTTTTCAGAAGGACAGTGATAAGATCAAAGGTAAGCTTAGTATAATCTATCAAAAGACAGTGGAGTGAATTAAATGGACAAAATAGCAAAGCCCACGCATGTGCAGATCGGGATTGGATGGACCATGACAGAGATGAGAAAAGTTGGAAAGTTTCGTTTAGTCGGCGCAACATCTGTGGTTATATGCCGGAGAGAGACAGGAGGTGGAAGGAATTATAAGAGAACAGACCCCAGGAGACGGGACACAACCCCCGATTAATACCTGGTACCCATTCACTGCTGGGTGGACAGGGGCGTAGGGTATCGGAAAAGCCGCCCAAATTTTTCCACTCTGCCCGGGAATCGAACCCGGGCTCTCTCGATTGTGAGCCGAGTGTGCTAACCACTGTACCACGAAACCCCCCGGAGAGATGAGACGTGTCGCCACACCGGGCCTAGTTACAATTCATGAATATGCGTCCCAGTATATTAAACGAGAAAAAGCACTCCCGACGTCTTCATCTTGAGTGTTTTAGGGGGCTCGGGTAGAGTAACCGGTAGAGTTGGCAGCCTTGAGTTCGGGAGACTGTCAAAGACCCAGACCAAACCGGAGCGGAAGTAAACAAATGCGGTAGTTCCTTTGTAAGTTAGTGACAATAAAAGTGTCCTCTCCTCCTGCCTCCCTGGATAATGCCACCACATCCCCCGACAGTCAGTGCCAGAGACTATCGGAGATCAGAGCACCCAAGAAGACCCTCATGGCTTAAAAAGGCTTGGGAATACATAAGAAAACGCTAAGAGGATATGACTACATGCTCTCTGAATGTATTGTAGCTGATTTGTATGTATATTAGGGCATATATATTTTACTTTATACTAGGAACACGTACTAAAAGACGTAAATAAGGTGGGAGGGAAAGAAAGGAGGGAGAGAGAGACTGAGAAATAGAGATACAGAAACAAAACAGGAAAGGGATGGGGGGGGGGAGGGGGGGATGGTGGTGTGATAAAGAGACTGAAAAAGAGAGAAAGGGGAGGAATAAGTAAATAAGGAAAGGACGTAGAATGAAGGAAAGTAGAAGAAGACAGGAAGAGAAAGGATCAAAACAGTGACAGATGAAAGGAGGAGAGGTATTTAAGGGGAGTGAGTGAACAAGGAAAAGAGGAAGGAGGAATGGAAGAAGGGAGGAGGAAGGAGGGCAGAAAAGAGGAAGAAAGAAACAAAACAGAAAAATGCTTAAAGGTGGATCGAAGGAAAGGTAAAGAAAGAAAAAGGAAAGAAATAATGAAGAATAGCTAATCTTTTCATTGACATCACAGCTTTTAAAATACGAGTTCTCTGCAGGCACTGAATTAGTTCTCATTTTAAATTCTCCTTTCGTGTAATATGAGAACCGGGAAATATATTTATAATGCTCGTAAAGATGTTTATAGTGCTCGAAAAGAAGAAGGAGGAATGGAAGAAGGGAGGGAGGAAGGAGGGCAGAAAAGAGGAAGAAAGAAACAAAACAATATAATGCTTAAAGGTGGATCGAAGGAAAGGTAAAGAAAGAAATAGGAAAGAAATAATGAAGAATAGCTAATCTCTTCATTGACATCACAGCTTTTAACATACGAGTTCTCTGCAGGCACTGAATTCTCTCTCATTTTAAATTCTTCTTTCGTGTAATATGAGAACAGGGAAAGATATTTATAATGTTCTTTTTGTAGGGTCTTTGCACCCACCCACCCACCCACACACACACACACACACACACACACACACACACACACAATGATTACAGTGATCCCAAACCAGCACTCGCGTATCACTGGCTTGGTTATCAGGGTCATCGCACGTTACATCCACCCACATTATCTTGCTACATAGCTTTGGCATTAGTTGTTCTTATCTGGTATCACTGATCACACACACACACACACACACACACACACACACACACACACACACACACGACCATTTATCTGGGCATCCAAACCTCTCGTTCAGTGTCCAGTGCATCGTCGTTTTCATACCCTCGCTTCACGTTTGTTCAGTAATTTAGCGTCGTGAAGGCAAGCGGCCGATGCGGTAACGAGGCGGCGTGGGAGCGGTCCCTTCCTTGGCTCTGTGTTTCGCGGGATGCAAACTGTACTTACCCGGCACAAAGCTTCGAAATTAACCATAAATTGGGGTCTTGTTTGTCGGTCGGCCCCAAGGCGTGAACGCGACGGGAAGAGAAAGGAAGAGGAGGAGGAGGAGGAGGAGGAGGAGGAGGAAAAGTAGTAGACATCAAGGAGATAAGAAATATGAACTCATGCAAGGCCGTAAATACAAACGCCCTTAAAATGACATGGACTCAAACAATTGGAAAGGAACACTTGTATGTGATAAAAATACTTTCAATAAATAAATCGGAGGGAGATAAGAACACACACACACACACACACACACACATAACTTCACACCAAAAGATGAGGGGGAGGGGGGGCGGAAGGGTCGGGGAGGAGAATAAAGAGGTAAGGAGGATGTAAAGGATGGATGGGGAGGGTGGAGGGAGTGAATGTCTTCCCCTGCTGGCTTAGCGGCGCCCCTCATCTTCCCATAGGTAATTACAACTGTCCTATTAAATCACGGCGAGCCTGGCGGAGGGGGCCGCGGCCGGTCACTCAACCTAGCAGCTGGGGGTTACTTGGTCCACTGGGCGGGGGAGAGGGACACTGTAAGGCCTTGCTGGGGGAGGAGGAAGGGGACAGCACCTTTAGAATGGGCGGGGTATGGGTAAAAGGGAGGGGTGCGATCTACTAGGGAGGAAGGGGAGTGAGACGGCGCCCTGAGTGAGTAGGGGGAGGAGGGTGTTACCTCTAGAATAGACAGGGGAGCAGGGGTGGATGATACCTTACTGTGGAAGGGATAAGAGTGGGAGGGCACCTGCAGAACAGTGGAGGAGGGGAGGACAGTGGTCAGTGTGGGGGAGGGGGAGGGGGAGGGAGAGAGAAAGCACCTTGGGAGTGGGTGGGGGAAAAATGTTATATTCTTATTTGTTTTCATTGATTTATTGAGGTGGTGTTTATGTTTTCCCTCAGTGAGTGGCTGGAAACTCCTGTGTTCCCTGAGAGTTCCATAGTCCATAGAACATAATGTTGAGAGGAGGGATGGCAGTCGTACGGAAATAAGGAAATGAGATTGTGCCTCACTCTTGATTCTGCATCTCTGCCACCCTCCCTCTGGTCCCGCTCGCCGAGGGCCACCTGATGACCAGTCTCACCATTCCTCGACCTTTTGGTTTGGTTGTTTCTCTTCTCGTCCTGGTCCAGTGCAGTGTGTCTGCTGCCTTGCTCCTTCTTCCCCTTTCGTGGACGACCACGGCTAAGTTCATCTCCTCGGCGGGGACTTCTCCCATCACCCTTCACTCTCCTGCTTCAGGCGTTTTACTTTTTCCAGGAACGCCGTCACTGCTACCATTTTGTGACAGGGGTCACACCGCGGTGCAGCCATATTATAAAACATTAGTTTTGTGAAGAAAGTGTGGTGAAAACCACTATTTCTCCTCTCAAGACCAAGACGCGTGGTTTAGTATGCGAGGTCACTTCCCGGATCGTGTACGCTGTCAACCGTACCGAGGTCAGAGGTGAACTCAGACTCAACTGGGGTAATGAGGATGTATTAGGCCTTGCCACGGGATGGAGGGAGGGGGAGAGACGTCACTTTTAAAGCGGGCGGGGGGAAGGAAGAGAGACCTTAGCCAGGGAGGGTGGGGGAGAGGGAAGGCACCCTCAGAGTGGGCGCTGAGAGGCTGGCCGGCATGAGTGTGAGGTGGAGGGCCGGTGGATGTTGATAGCGGGTGACTGGCAAACTAACGAGCGCCTCCACCTGGCTGTGGGCTGCGTACCAACTAGCGGCAGGCAGATGGTCCTCCTCCCACGCGCCGAGGCCGGTCCCGTTGCACCAAGACGGGGGTGTTGGTGCCACGCCTCCCGCAGCCACGCTGCCGCTGCCCGCCTCAGACCCTCGCTCATTAGTATAAATGTGTTGACTATTCCGTGCGCACCTTTCCAATCAATCAAGAAATAAGCTGCTCTGAAAAATGAGCTGAGATAGAAATTAACAGTTCAAAATGCAGTTTGTTTATCAGTTTATTTTGACAAAAGTTAATTTTCATAACTTAGCACAATATTTCAGAGCAATTTTCTTTTGTCGAGTACCGATAGAAATGATTCGTACGAACTGGCGAATATTCCCAACTGTTTCGTGATACTTTTTCTTCCCTTTTACATTGTTACAAGAGTTTCCCGTATTTTCGAACATTTGCGGTGGTCGTGGGGACTGGTGAAGGGGGAAAGGAGTGAATCTGCTCGCGAGATGAAGTGTATGAAGCGATAACCCAACATGGAACTGAAACTATGGTGGGAACGCTTGGCAGAGGATATATACGGTACACTTACACGATATACACATCCGACTTCCCGATACGTTCGCTGTACAATCATAGGGGGAGTGACTTCAATGCGGCGCTATATAGTGAACTCAAAGTAACGAGACGGAAAATTCTGGTTACCAAGTCCCTAGAGATGATGATACAAACTGACGTAATATGTGGAAGAACGACGAAGGGAGAGAGCAGACAAGCGGTGAACAGGGAAGAACAGAGGATAAGGTTTACGAATATGAAGAGAGAATGGGATGAACGAGAAATTAGGGTGGGAGAGAAAGGCGGGAAGACAGAGTGGGAGTGTAGAGGAGAGAATGCATGGTGGTCGGTGCAGAGAGGAACAGGGCAAGAAAGAAAATGGGAGGCTGGGAGAACAGGCAGGGAGAGGAGGTAGGGAGCGCGGGTGTAGGGGGGGGAGCGGGCAAGGTGCATGGAGCAGGGTGAGGGAGGAGGGGGCAGGGGAGGGGAAGTGAGCGGTGTTCTTGACCCCCACGGAAGGCATATAAGGTCATGGTAATTATGTCGCTATTATCAACACATGTCTGTACCTCCCCGTAGTCTGTGACCCAGGGACCGACCAACCGCCTCAATGAATGACTAAGAAGCGACGTCACAGTTGAAACGACGCCCCTGCCTAGTGAACACCCCTCCCGCGCCCCCACATCTCTCATCACCCCCCTCCACGCCCCCTCCGCCGGCACATTAGCGAGGCGGGACAAGCAAACGATCTTGGGCCCACCACTCTGACGGCGACACGGGCAACAAGAGCGCGGGTCATGATCGTGTGATACAGCCCTGCATAAAACAAAGCTGGGCCATATATTGCAAGACTCGTTCTGTATTTATTTGACCGTAATGCCACTGTCTGTATGCGTTTCGCCCCCTGTGATATTTGGTCTGCATATCGCGGTTCATTAAATGTGGTCTTTACAAGCAGAGGCAGCGCGGTGTCTGTTATACACACTAAATAACAGGCCACGGCAAAAACGGCAGGGGAGGCAAGGAACGGAATGCTTCAGGAATGCTCGCTTGAAACTCCCGCTGCATTTGTCGCATTTTCTCCTCCGTCAATTGAGTGTCGCTTCATTTTTGGGGTTTAGCTTCGAAACTCATCATCTTTCCCTCTGTTATTGCAAATGAACTTCAAATCAGCATCTAATTACGTGTTATCTTATTGTGTGTCATTATTCTTCTCTTGTAGTGGTGTTTGGGAGTTTACTTTCTCTACCTCATCATGATCTTTTTCCCTGTGATGTGTTTTGAGAAGTATACCTTGAAGCCGTATCCGTTTTCCCCTGGAGGATGCGAGGTTACATGTGACGGCACGGACCTTTCAGACTCGACGGTGGCACAGCTCGGGGAGGCAGGTTCATTTCCACCGCCCCGAGCTGGCCCCGTGGCACTGTGCAGTTGGAGGGGAGTTTAAAGGAGGAGAGAAACGAGTGGAAATGAGAAGACAGTAAATGGGATGAGAAGGAGTGAGTGTAGGAAGAGGAGGAGCTGGAGTAGAAATTGTAAGAAGGAGTAATTTGATGGAGTGTGAAGAACAGGAAAAGCAAGAAAAATAAAAGAGAACAGGAGGAACGAGAACGATACTGTAAAAGGAGCAGGAGGAGGAAAGTATGATATATGAATGGAACAAGAGTGAGAGCGTTGTACTCGGAAGGGTATTGAGTTAGCGAGTGTTAGAGAAGCAACAAGGGTAGGAATATTGTGATTGAGAGGAACCAGAGGAGTGGAAAAAAGAGAAGAGTGGGATGCATGCTACGAATGGGGAAAAAATAGGATTGAGACAAGGAATTAGAGTAGGCAAATAGGGAAGAATGGGGGAACTTGACGAATAGGGAAAATGAGACTGAGGAAAACAATAGGAGAGTGAAAATAGGGAAGATTGTAGAGATAGAGAAATGGAAAAGTGAGACTGAGGAAAACAATAGGAGAGTGAAAATAGGGAAGATTGTAGAGATAGAGAAATGGAAAAGTGAGATTGAGACAAGGAATTAGAGTAGGCAAATAGGGAAGAATGTGGGAACTTGACGAATGGGGAAACTGAGACTGAGGAAAACAATGGGAAAGTGAAAAATAGGGAAAATTGTAGGAATGGACAAATTGGAAAAATGAGACTGAGAAGAGGAATTGGAATAGGCGAATAGGGAAGAATGGAGGAACTTAACGAATGGGAAAAATGATACAGAAAAAAAAACAATAGAAGGAAAAATAGGGAAGAGGGGGAGAAACACGATGAATGGGGAAAAGGAGACAGAGAATAACGATAGGAGAAAGAAAAATAGGGAAAAGTGAAAGAAACACAACTAATGGGAAAAATTGGGTCTGAGATAATCTTTAGGAGCGCAAGAAACGGTTAACAATGGGAGGAGTGAGGAGGGACCGAGGTTGTGGAGATGTTTCCAGCGACAGACTTCGGGTTGTTAAGTATCTGATGTTGATGTACACGGGGGCATCAGTATTCGCTTCTTATGGACGCGCCTTGCTTGAGTGGACAGTTGTGGAGTGACCCGCCAACCACATGCACGCCGCTCCACTGTTATATTCTGACGGTCCACATCTCGTTATTTTTTTCGTCTCTCTCTCTCTCACCGCCGCTGAAATCCAAAAGCCGTGTTCAAGACTATAATGGGTTCTTCCCTACGCGGTGCTGTGCCCTTCTTGCCCCCCTCCCTTAACCCCTTGACCACGGATGTCCTACAGCCAGACCTCACCAAGCTACAGAAATGGAACAAAAAGTGTCTGCTACAATTCAATGAAGAGAAATGTAAAGTCCTGCACCTTGGGAGGGGATATCCAGCACACCAATACCACATGGGAAACACTCCACTATCCACCACAGAGGCAGAGAAAGACATGGAGTATAGTTACCAGGCTACATGCAGTGAAAGCCAAATCCGTGCCAATCGCAGCGGATGGGTTAAGGTCACTAAAAAAGACAGGTTAATAAATATCGAACTTACCTATAATCGGGGACTTCTCCAGGGCCGCCACCCTCGACCCCTTTTAATACATTTCAGCCGCCTGCGACCGCTCTGATTTGCACATTTTATCATATCCACTTCATTATAATTATCCACACTTGTTTTGATCTGCGCTCTTTGCTAGAGGACCTATATGCCAGCAGAAGAGAGGAAGAAGGGGACGAGAAGGTTAGGTTAGGTTAAGTTAGGTTAGGTATTGTAAGTGAAGGGAATGAGGGTCTGGTGATGGGTAGGAGGAAGAAGGGGACGAGAAGGTTAGGTTAGGTTAAGTTAGGTTAGGTATTGTAAGTGAAGGGAATGAGGGTCTGGTGATGGGGAGGAGGGAGAAGGGGACGAGAAGGTTAGGTTAGGTTAAGTTAGGTTAGGTATTGTAAGTGAAGGGAATGAGGGTCTGGTGATGGGGAGGAGGGAAAAGGGGACGAGAAGGTTAGGCTAGGTTGGTTAGGTTAGGTATTGTAAGTGAAGGGAATGAGGGTCTGGTGATGGGGAGGAGGGAAAAGGGGACGAGAAGGTTAGGTTAGGTTAAGTTAGGTTAGGTATTGTAAGTGAAGGGAATGAGGGTCTGGTGATGGGGAGGAGGGAGAAGGGGACGAGAAGGTTAGGTTAGGTTAGGTTAGGTATTGTAAGTGAAGGGAATGAGGGTCTGGTGATGGGTAGGAGGAAGAAGGGGACGAGAAGGTTAGGTTACGTTAAGTTAGGTTAGGTATTGTAAGTGAAGGGAATGAGGATCTGGTGATGGGGAGGAGGGAGAAGGGGACGAGAAGGTTAGGTTAGGTTAAGTTAGGCTAGGTATTGTAAGTGAAGGGAATGAGGGTCTGGTGATGGGGAGGAGGGAGAAGGGGGCGAGAAGGTTAGGTTAAGTTAGGTTAGGTATTGTAAGTGAAGGGAATGAGGGTCTGGTGATGGGGAGGAGGAGGAAGGGGACGAGAAGGTTAGGTTATGTGTAGTTCGTTAAGTAGGAAATGAGATACGGGTACCTTAATAAGTTCAGTCATAATATTTTCAAGACTATTCCAGACTTGTTTTGATCTGCGCTATTTGCTAGAGGACATAGAGGCCAGCAGAAGAGTAGTTCGTAGAGTAGGAAATGAGATACGGGTACCTTAATAAGACTTAGTTCAGTCATAATATTTTCAAGACTGGCTTTTCTTTCCTTCCTCTCCTCCTGTACGATATATCTTTCCCTTGCATATGTTTACTCTTAGTTCAGTCATAATATTTTCAAGACTGGCTTTTCTTTCCTTCCTCTCCTCCTGTACGATATATCTTTCCCTTACATATGTTTACTGCAGCCTCTGGTATTTGTTGATAAAGGATTGAAGGGCCTATGAGAAGACATCCTCAACCTCGTCACCTGGTCATGGCCTTTCAGAACATATGCAGATAAGCCTCTCCCGTTGCATTATGAGACACTTGTTACGTAGGTGCAAGGAATCTATGCATCTCAGGAATATACGGGCGGGCGTCCCTCCGTCAGGCTGAAGTGTGAGGCTGCTTTGTGGCTGCCGCACTGCACCGCCTGGCTCCCACCTCCTACTGCACCGCCGCTAAGCCTTCACTGGGCCAACCCTCCATGCACTGCTCGAAGGCTTTCTCTGGTGCGTGTACGGCCATCTTGAAGGACGAAGAGAGTGAGGTGAATGAGACGAGTAATTCCCCGCACCATAACCTGGCCATATCCAGCATCTCGCAGACAAAGGTGGGCGCGCAGCACTGCAAAGCTCCACTACCTTCCAACAAAAGATGCCGTCCACTTTTTGGATCTCCATGCTGAGGGAGGCACGAAGAGACTAAACGTTGAGGTAATTATTCAGTTTACTGCCTACTTATGAACGGTAATGCAAGACGCGTTTGTGGCCAAGGTCCCTGGGCCGCGCGGTCGTTACTTGTGTTAGCATGTAAGCCGCGGGAGCAGAGCAGTTTTTTCATATTGGTTCAGACAACAAGCACATTCCTCAAGCTGCAACTCTGCGTCGTTCGCCCTTCATGCTCGGGGTGATACATTATAATATTAACCCCTTGACTGGGGATTTCCTACAAGAAGACATCACCATGCTACAGGAGTGGATCAAAAAGTGGCTGCTACAATTCAAAGAAAGAAAAATGTAAAGTCCTGCACCTAGTGAGGGGATATTCAGCATACCAATACCACATGGGAAACACTCCACTATCCACCACAGAGGCAGAGAAAGACATGGGATTATAGCTTACCAGGATAACAGAGAAAGCCAAGTTCGTTCCCATCGCAGCGGACGAGTTAACATCGTACCGGGAACCGAAGATGACCGGACGATAGGCGTGACTCGGATAACAAAGATGGTATTGAGAAGTTAACACTCGATTTACATAATGGTATTAAGGAATGTAGATGAAGACTTCCTGGGTAGGGCGGGGCGAGGGTCCGAGATGATGCCTGACGAGCCGCGAGTACGGATGGTGGGTACGGGTTGTGGTCTCGCGGTGGTGGTTAGAGAAAGCTGTGGGGGGGGGGGGGGGAGCGAGGGAGGGGGGAGGATGGAGGGTGTCAGTTAGTATGGATAGTTGTAATGCATTAAGAGTGAAGGCGGACTAACAGGATGGTGGTTAGCGAGGGAGACAAAAGAACACCGTGATTGGTTGTAGCAGGTGATGGGAGGTGATAGCAGGTGAGCAAATGGGAGGAAGGGTTATGGCGGGTGTTCCTAACAGGCGCTGTGTGCGGAGGAAGGACAGTGAGTCATGAGGGCAAGCGATGCACACGATAAGAGGGAAGGAGGAAACAGGTGATGCCTCGGAGGAGCTGAAGAGGAGGAGCAGCGGACAGTGAAAACACACGTCCGGAAAGTGTAGAAAAAGACGGAGGAAGGACAGTGACTCATGAGGGCAGGCGATGCACACGATAAGAGGGAAGGAGGAAACAGGTGATGCCTCGGAGGAGCTGAAGAGTTGGAGCAGCGGACAGTGAAAACGCACGTCCGGAAACTGTAGAAAACGACACCGCCAAAGGATTCTCAGCTTCGAAGAGGAAAAAATGCAAAAAACATGATTTGAAGTTATTTAGGGAAACAGGTGATGCCTCGGAGGAGCTGAAGAGGAGGAGCATCGGCCAGTGAAAACGCACGTCCGAAGCAGGTGATGCCTCGGAGGAGCTGAAGAGGAGGAGCATCGGCCAGTGAAAACGCACGTCCGGAAACTGTAGAAAACGACACCGCCAAAGGATTCTCAACTTCGAAGAGGAAAAAATGCAAAAAACATGATTTGAAGTTATTTAGGGAAGCAGGTGATGCCTCGGAGGAGCTGAAGAGGAGGAGCATCGGCCAGTGAAAACGCACTTCCGGAAACTGTAGAAAACGACACCGCCAAAGGATTCTCAACTTCGAAGAGGAAAAAATGCAAAAAAACATGATTTGAAGTTATTTAATGATTAGCCACAAAGGAGATGGAAGAATACATTTGGATACGTGTTACCAGAAATGTAGTTATGGGGTCATGGACTGAGATGGTTGACGGCACGGGATTATTATTATTATTATTATTATTATTATTATTATTATTATTATTATTATTATTATTATTATTATTATTATTATTATTATTTTTTACAACAAAGGAGACAGCTCAAGGGCACACAAAAAAAGGAAACAATAATTATAAAAAATCCCGCTACTCGCTGCTCCTGTAAAGAATCAAAAGAGGTGTCTCGATGATGATATGTGTTACTTACCAACGGTCTGATCACGTGCTGAACTCGCAATCACTAGCCGGAACTCTCCCCGAAAGAGCAAAGAGACAGCTATTGACGGGTCTATGGTGGTGACTCCGATCTCACGCAAACCACACACCATCCCTCAAGTTCTCCTCAGGGCTCTCCTATGGCAGTCTTCGGCCGCGAGTTCTTGTCTTTAATTTATACAGGCGTCTCAACTTACTCTCTGGGGACGAAAATGTGCGGCTCAAGTCGGCTGAGAGTAAGACTTCCCAGGATTATTTCACTGATGTCATTTCGTTTCCCTTGTTCCGCGGTTCCTCGTTCCTCTCTTCAATATGTAGAGAGGCTTCGTTTTACTCTCTGGGGACGAAGATGTGAAGGTCAGGTAGCTCGGGCATGGTTCCTTTTCTTCTTGGTTATTCCAGAGACACCGATTCGTTTCCCTTCTCCTTTCCTTCCTTTGTTCCTCCGTGGAATAATAACTTTCTTAAATATCGGAGTTCGTATTCAGTGCCTCGCCCCCTTATCCGTCCCTCCGCAGGTCTCACGCAGCTCTCCTCCTCCTCCTCCTCCTCCTTTTCTTTTTAACCTCCTCTCTCTCTCTCTTTTTGGTCATTCCTTTCCTTCTTTCTTTCTTTCTATCTTTCTTTCTTCCTTTCCTTATCTGTCCCTCCGCTGGTCTCACGGGCTCTCATTCTCTCCCTTCTTTTTCTTTCTCTTTTGACCATTAGTCTCTTTCTTTCCTCCTTTCTTTCTCCTCTTTTCTCTTCACCGTCTCGGCTTCTGGGTTCGCACAGCATATGCTCGACGGGGGGAATGACAGAGATGGATCGCCCCTACCTCTCTGTAACTTAACTAATCACTGTTTCTTTTTCATTTTAAGTTTCCCTGAATTAACACGCAACTCTCTGCCTTGTATGTTATAAGAGGTCTGTATATTTTTGCTAGTTATGTTATTCTCTATGGCAAATTTGCTCAGACTTTGCCAATATGTACTGTTTAATCTTACATTGTTTAGACTTTTCTCTATCTACCTTTCTCTGTCTTTCTCTGTTTATCTATCTATCTGTCTGTCTATTTGTTTGTCTCCGAGTTTCCGCAAATGCGCCACAATAGATCCGGGACCTGTGCTATAATATTTCCAGGTCGAGGAATCCGCAGGTCATGGGAATCTATGAGCTCTTTGCTGATGCGTCTCTTTAACTTTAATGAGGCTGAGTGTTTTTTGTTGGGTGGGTCGGAGGGTGGTGGTGGTGGTGGAGGTTTGGAGGAAATCAGACCAAGAAATTTAGGTGGACATAACTTCTTTCTTTCTTTCTTCTTCAGTGTTGGATAGTTAAGAGAAGGGGGATGAGGGCGTGGGATAAGAGGATGATTTTCTCTGCCTGTGTTATTGTAAGGTCGTGTGTGGTTATGTCTGTGTGTGAATTGTTTGTTTATGTGTGTGTGTGTGTGTTCAGTGTGTTCTTGTCTGCGTCTTTGCTGCCTCTGTCCTGTCTTTGTTTGCAGCATCTTTGCCATACGTCTTTGCTTGATGGATGTGCTGTGTGCCTTTTTTTTTTTGGGGGGGGGGTCTCACTACGATGGGTCTTTGTTCACTGTCTTTGTATACCGTGCGCTTTTGTTTGTGGTCTCAGTACGGTCCATATTGTTTGCTTTATACTGGTCACACTTGTTTGCTGCATTTTCAACTCGTTCTGTCTCCTTTCGGTCATTCCTCTCTTTCTTTCTCTATTTCTGTCTCTCCTTTCTTTCCCTATCTGTCCCACGGCAGGTCTCACGATGCTCTCCTTCTCTTCCTCGCTCTCTTTTTAACCTTTTCTTTCTCTCTTTTGGTCATTCCTCTCTTTCTTTCTTGCTGTCTCTCCTTCTTTCCCTATCACTCCCACGGCAGGTCTCATGGGGCTCTCCTTCTCTTCCTCGCTCTCTTTTTAACCTTTTCTTTCTCTCTTTTGGTCATTCCTCTCTTTCTTTCTCTCTTTCTGTCTCTCTTTCTTTCCCTATCTGTCCCACGGCTGGTCTCATGGGGCTCTCCTTCTCTTCCTCGCTGTCTTCTTAACCTTTTCTTTCTCTCTCTTGCATTTGTTTACTCTCGCATTTGTTTGTTGTTTACGGTGTACGCATTTGTTTACTGTCCGTTCTATGTTCACCTATTTGCTATTTACTCCTTACTCTCTTACTCACTTCCCTCTCTACTGGTCCGAACTCACATGAGACAGACAGCGGGATGGATCATTGGCCCGGAGAGAGTGGCCGTCCCGTCCCCGTCCTTACACCGCCGGAGATCTTGTGGTCAGATAAGGTGGACGGTTTATTACCCTCCTGCGTCACGTATTGGAACGGCACTGGCTTCTGTTACGTTCTCCGACATGTCCGCGTTATGACAGCGAGACACGTGGCTTGTATGAGTAGCATCCCACGTGACACCTCCGCCTTTCTCTCTCTCTCGTGTGTGTGTGTGTGTGTGTGTGTGTGAGTGTGTCTGATTTACGGGTGTTCATCTTACTAATAGGTCAGACGGGATGAAGTGTTCTGTAACTATCGTATTCTGCTTTTTGCGATGATTGTGATTGTTATTGTTATTTCCTTCTCCTCGTTTGTGATTGTTTTCCATGTCTGGTTTGTTTTTCTCTATCCTTCTCTTCTTTATCCTCTACTCTCTCTTCTCTATCAGATGTTCTTGTTCTTGTGGGGAAATAATATACACACACATTTATTATTTTATTTGTGGTAACCTAATCTTAACCCTGGTGGCATCAAGGTCTTGGTTAATTCTGGGGACTCGGCGGATAATGCATGCGAGATTTGTGCCCTCCAGACCTCCACCACCACCACCACCACCACCACCACTACCAGAACCTCCTCCTATCTTCTTTTCCTACATCACCAGTCCACCACCTCCTACCACCACCACCACCACCACCCGTTATGACTCTACCACCACCACTGCCAGAACCTCCTCCTATCTTCTTTTCCTACACCACCAGTCTACCACCTCCTACCACCACCACCACCACCAGCGCAGTTACCACAACCACATTCAACATTACCACTAACATCATCTCCACCTGCCACAATCCACCACCTCCACCACTACCACCTGCCGCAGCCTACTGGATCATGAAGCGAGGAGCAGGCTGGAGGTGCGTGGAGGCGCCGAGCTTAGGTTACGCAAGCCCACAGGAGAGTCACCCTTGCCTCGTCTCTCTAATGAGTCGAAATTTGCATACACGCCCGGGAATAACAGGAGTCGAGGAGGAAGGGGCACATTCCTCCTTTTTTATGCCTTTGCGTTGTTGCTCTGCGTCCTGTGTTTGTGCCCCGCTGTACTTCACCCTCCGTTTTGTCCCTCCTTCTCTCCCTTTCTCTCTCTCTCTCTCCTTCCTTCCCTAATGTTCCCTTCTCATCTACGTCTTCCACTCTCCTTTATTTTTTTGCTTCTCATTTCTATTCCTCATATTTCTTCCTCCTCTTCTTCCTCTCCTTCCCTCCTTCTCTCCCTTCCTTCACCTATTCTCCCTTTCTTTCTCTCTCCTTCCTTTCATCATGTTCCCTTCTCATCTGCCTCCCTCTTTCTATCCCTTCTCTCCCCTCCTTCTCTCTCTTCCTTTACCTGTTCTCCCTTCCTCTCCCTCTCCTTCCTTTCCTAATGTTCCCTTCTCATCTGCGTCTTCCTCTCTCTATCCCTCATATTCCCTCCTCCTCCTCCTCCTCCTCTCCTTCCCTCCTCCTCTTCCCGCCTTCTCTCCGCTCTTTCTTCTCCTCATCCCTCCTTCCCCATCCCACTTTCAGCTGGGTTGTTACAAGGCCACGGCGTCCCTCCCTGACCATCACCCTCGTCACCACACCGGCTGGAGGAAGGAGACCAGGAGGAGGAGGAGGAGTAGGAGGGAACTTGGAAGAGCAGGCAACATGACTTATAACGAGGCTGCCTGCTCTGGTGATGTAATATATTCGTCGGGGACTTTAGTGACCTGCGAAAAAATAAATAAATAAAACACTTGCTGTGGCCACGTGCCCGACCATTTAGCTGCCTCGTGATGTAATGAAGTAACGGTCAATGCGATTTTTGGTAGTTTTGGTAGTTTGCAAGATTGTTTTACTCCATGGCGGTTGACTTCTTTTTTTTTTTACAGCAGAGGATTCGGTTCAAGGGCATAAAAAAATGAAACAAATTGAAAAAAAAGCCCGCAACGCGAAGAAAAACCCCTGTCGATGTCTGTACTGTATCTCATCGGCTAAACTGTTGACCGATATATTTAGCTCAGGTACTTGAAGACCTGTATCAAATAACCTCGTAGTTGTCTTCTTGTCCAGCGCAAAGAGGTTAAGTTGTCGGAGTCATTCTTTACATGGTTGTGTTTTCCTCCTCCTCCTCCTCCTCCTCCTCCTCTGCATCCTTCCTTTTCCTCTCATTTTCTTTATTTACTTTTTTTTTGTATTGTTTAGCTTCTCACGCACTCTTTCCCTTTTCCATTCGTTTTTTTTTCTACAATTTTCCTCCTCCTCCACTTCTCCTCCTCCTCTTCCTCCTCCTCCTCTATATCCTTCCTTTTCCTCTCATCTCATTTTCTTTATTAATTCCTTTTTTTGGATTGTTTTTCTCCTCACGCACTCTTTCCCTTCCCCATCCTATTTTTCCTTCAGTTTTCCTCCTCCACTTCTCCTCCTCCTCCTCCTCCTCCTCCTAATCGGTACAGGCAGAGGCTCTCGCGGTCGTGATTGAAGGTTTGGCAGGTTCAATTGTAGGTATTTCGCTATATAATATTTCGGAGCTACTTTATACAGCCGAGTAAATAATCAATTAGAGACGAGATATTCCTTAAGTCGAGGCTCTAAACCTTTGGCCAACTAAACGCCTCCGCCGACATAAAAGTGAAACCTCTTGAAAACCCGCAGCATCCAGAGGCGAGTTTAAACGTCGACTTCAGTGCCGCCAACCAAGTGGAACGCTGAAGACCGAATCTGTGGCTGCAATCGAATCTTACTTGCACCCCCGTTGTATACCAGGTCCTCTGTTCTCTGCCTCCTCTTCCTCTTTTTCTTGTTCTCCTCCTCTTCTTCTGCTCTCTTCCTTCTCCTCTTTCTCTTGTTCTCCTCCTCCTCTTCTGCCGCTGCCTCTCTCTTTCTCCGCCTTTCTGTGCCTCCAATCGAATCTTACTTGCACCCCCGTTGTATACCAGGTCCTCTGCTCTCTGCCTCCTCTTCCCCTTTTTCTTGTTCTCCTCCTCCTCTTCTGCCTCTTCCTCTTTCTTTCTCCGTCTCATCTGTTTTGTTTTTCTTAGTTTTGTTTTTTCTTTTTGTTATTCTTGTTCTTTCTTGTTCCCTAAGTTCTTTTTGTTCTTGTATTTCTTGTTTTAGTTCGTGTTCTTTCTCTTGTTCTTTTTGTTCTCGTTCTTGCAAGTGTTTTTCTTATGTCTTATTTTTGTTCTTTTTATCTTTCTTGATCATAATTTTGCCTTTGTTTTCGCTCTTATTCTTGTTCATTTTCTTTTTCCATTCCTCCTCCTCCTCCTCCTCCTCCTCCTGGCGTGCTCAGCGGCCGCCTAATCTACCGTCATCTACAGTGTGGCGCACAAAGCCAGACGCCGACAGAGCCTTCACCACAGACACGGATAGCCATTCATTTTTTCCCCTCTCACACCCTGCAAATACACTTAAGGGAAGATGCTTTAGTGATCCCGTCGAGGGGTGTGGGTGAGGCGTAGGGTGTAGGGTGTGAGGTGAGGGTGTGCGTGCGTGTATGTGTTTGTGTGTGATATTGGGAGGTGCAGATGTGAGTCACTCTGTGCACAGCCAGCCGCATTGGGAGAGGGAGGAGGGAGAGATGGGACAGAGGGAGGAAGGGAGGGAGGGAGGGAGGGATCGGAGGAGGAGGAGATTCAGGTAATGGTGTGTCTGCTCTCACCACAAATAATACTTAACATTGAGAGTTGGTTTTTATTCACATCCCTCCTTTTTTTCCTTTATTTTCACTCATATGTTCTGAACGCCTTTGGTTCTTATTGTATTTCGACTTCTTAGACTTCGGGGAAAATGTGTGTGTGTGTGTGTGTGTGTGTGTGTGTGTGTGTGTGTGTGTGTGTGTGTGTGTGTGTGTGTGTGTGTGTGTGTGTCTGTCTGTCTGTCTGTCTGTCTGTCTGTCTCTCTCTCTCTCTCTCTCTCTCTCTCTCTCTCTCTCTCTCTCTCTCCCTTATAATTGATCTCCGGCGGGTCGTTTTCACAGCACTCAGCGGTTGGCGTCTTTTTCTCGCTCCCTCGGCATGCCATCGCCTTCGTATCGGATTCCATTCCCTGCTCGTAAAAAAATGACCGAACCTATACTTACTTCACATTGTAACAACATTTTTCTCACTCTCTCTATTCTTTTTTTCTTCTTCTGTAATATTCACTTTGTCCCTGGAGCTGCACTATATATTTACCCTAATACAATTTTGGGGGTTCATTTTCGTAAGATTTATGAGGTTTTTTTTTTTTCGTCTTTTCTTAATTGCCAACATGGAGGTGCTTTTTCTCGTTGCGGTACATCTCTGTTTTTCTTTCTGTGCGTATGTAGCAACGGTGTGTGTGTGTGTATGTGTGTGTGTGCGTGTGCGAGTGTGTGTGTGTGTGTGGCTGTGAGTCGTCCCTCGTCCCTGCATGCTACACGGAGAGCCGGCGTTAGACAGTGCTGTAGTAGGTGTGTGTAGCCCGCTGCCTTACTCCGCCCTCCTGCAGGCGCCTGGCACGGGGGAGGGGCCAGCATTGTGGTTACGGAGAAGCAAGTTATGGGCGAGATGGGCGGCTGGTTACCTGGCTGGGGAGGTGAAGGGGGAGGGGAGTAGGAGGAGGAGCAGAATGAGAAGAACTAGGAACAGGAGGAGAGGAGGAGGAGGAGCAGAGGAAGGATGAGGGAGGAGAGGCAGAGCTAGTGGGAGGAGGAAGACTTGGAGGAGGAGGAGGAAGAGGGAACTCGGTTTATGGGTGGCCATGACTGTTACTGTGTTCATCTCCCTGCTCTTCTTCCTCCTCCTCCTCCTCCTCCTCCTCCTCCTCCTATTCTGTCTTCATCCTCCTCCTTCTCCTCCTCCTCCTATTCTGTCTTCATCCTCCTCCTTCTCCTCCTCCTCCTATTCTGTCTTCATCCTCCTCCTCCTCCTCCTCCTCCTCCTATTCTGTCTTCATCCTCCTCCTTCTCCTCCTCCTCCTCCTCATCATCATCATCTCTTCTCTCGTAATCTCTGCCTGACTTTTATAATGAGGTCAGGAGGACTTTAGTTAGCTTCCCCGACACCTGAGCGGCGGCAGTACCTACAGTAAACGTCCTCAACCTGTCGATGCCTTTCCTCCAGGGGCGCGCCTCGGAAACTGTGGCCGCATGAGAACTTTAAAGATTTCATTCATTTTTCTTCATTTCTCTACACCATATCAACCTTGTGAGAGTATATAGTGCCATTGATGTTTGTATTCCTCTACCTTATTCATAACGAAGCCGTCATTTGGTAACGTTTTTAGTCTTTATTTTTCAGCTTCCCCTCCTGTCTCTCTCCGGCATATGATCACAGATGTTGCGCCGACTAAACGAAACTTTCCAACTTTCTTTTTTTTCAGGAGAGGAAACAGCTCAAGGGCAAAAAAATAAAAGAAAACACTAATGAAAAAAAAAAAAGCCCGCATTCATTTCGTTATACATGCATTAGTAAACAAGAAGAATATCCCGCAGACGTAAATACACACATAGAGAGGTTTAATAGACACCGGCCTTGCATAAACTCCCTGAAGGACGAGGAACGCACGCTGGAGGAGATGTAAACTTTTATCCAACAAGTTTAGCGAGAGAGAAAAAGAGCAGGATAAAATAACTTGGATGTCTTCTTCCTCTCCCATATTCTATTCACATTCAAGCATAAGATTTACCCGATTTACTCATTTTTGCCCGATAAGTTTCCCCGATTTACTCATTTTTGCCTGATAAGTTTCCCCGATTTACTCATTTTTGCCCGATAAGTTTCCCCGATTTACTCATTTTTGCCCGATAAGTTTCCCCGATTTATTCATTTTTGCCCGATAAGTTTCCCCGATTTACTCATTTTTGCCCGATAAGTTTCCCCGATTTACTCATTTTTGCCCGATAAGTTTCCCCGATTTACTCATTTTTGCCCGATAAGTTTCCCCGATTTACTCATTTTTGCCCGATAAGTTCCCCCGATTACTCATATTTGCCCGATAAGTTTCCCCGATTTACTATTGTTTTGCCCGATAAGTTTCCCCGATTTACTAATGTTTTGCCCGATAACTTTCCCCGATTTACTCATTTTTGCCCATCACCAAAACTATTCAGACCATCTCCCTCCAGAAAACTTGTCATCTGCATATTTTGGGTGTGGTATTTATATGGGACGATTATAGGTTTCCGCCGGCCCTGTTTAAAGGAGTGAAGAAGGAATGATAGAATTATTTACATGTCTTTATTTTGTTATCACATTTTATATACATCTGAATCGCCCAGCCGAGAGAGATTCGTACAAGTAGGTCGCCATGCATTCTTCGCCTTGATAAGATATGAGAAAACACACAAGAAAATGCGTGAAAAGATCTTTTTTAATAATATTCTCATCGTGTTTTGACCCCGTGTGTACAGTGGATTTGTATACGCGTCACTTACCATCCTCCACAAATGAGAAAAATACGAGAAGATAAACTGTATGTCTTTTCCCGTCTGTATTTTGTGTATATATTTGACGCGCCGCCCGCACTTGGGATTTGTGTGCCTCGCTTCTCGTCCTCCGCCAGTCATGTTTACAGACCACGGCGGGGCCAGTCGTGCGGGGCGAAGTAACCCGCGTGTAGCCCCGCGTTACGCACCAAGACGGCACCTTGCTAATTGCGTGTCACACCATGGCTGGAAAGCAAACCACGGGGAACACACACACACACACACACACACACACACACACACACACACACACACACACACACACACACAGACACAGACACACCTGCCCAGTTAACGGGTCATGGCATACGTGTCGCCTCACCTGTGGCACCTGTGTTGAGTATCATAGAAGCATCATGTCCCTCGTAAGGTGCTCAACGTGTCTCCTTTAGTAATGCCATTTGTTATTGTCTGAGATTTTTTTACGTGTTCTTTCCTCGTTTTTTTTCGTTTTTTTTATCATCACTAATTTTGCTTCCCTTTTTATTTTTAAAATTTTCTTCATTATTTTTTATCATTATCTTGTTATTTTTGTTCTTGTTATTTATCTCGTTCATTTTGTTCTTGTTCTTCTTATTCTTTTTGATCTTGCTTTACCTTTTCCCCTCCTCCTCCTCCTCCTCCTTTACTCCTCTGCTCCCAGGGTTAAGCAGCCGTTTATCTCGACAGCTTCCATTCTCAAACATTAATTTCTGTTGAACAATTTGCTTTTGCCAACCCTCCAAGAAAAACAACATCCTCTTACACACTCATCACTACCCAATATTTTCACACGCTTTCATTTCCAAAACGCCTCACCGCCGCTCCTCCAAACAGCAAGATTTCCCAAACAGTACATGCGATCGAAGTGGCTGGCTGGCGGTGTTTGTTGTTGGTGAAATGCAAAACTTCATACCCTTCTCCGCACCATCTGCTTTGAGTGAGGCGGTGAGGGGAGGAGGAGGGAGGGAGGAGCGTTGTCTCGCCCTCAATATACATACACGAAGCACAGAGCGACGATGGTACGGAATGTGTGTGTCAGTCTGTTTAATACCACCCGATGCTGCGCCGGCCTCTGCGTGTTCTGCCTTCCTTTCTTATCCCTCTCGGCTGCTGCCTCTGCTGCTGCCGGGGTCATTTAGTAAGCTCAGATCCTTGTCTAATATTTACTTACCGTGCAATTTCTAGCGCTAAGGTGTGTGTGTGTGTGTGTGTGTGTTCATGTCTTACACACACACACAAGCACACACACACACACACACACACACACACACACACACACACACACACACACACACACACACACACACACACACACACACACACGTACAGAGAAGAGCACAGCGGAACAGAGACAGACCAGAACAAGAACATAGAGAGAGAGAGAGAGAGAGAGAGAGAGAGAGAGAGAGAGAGAGAGAGAGAGAGAGAGAGAGAGAGAGAGAGAGAGAGAGAGAGAGAGAGAGAGAGAGAGAGAGAGAGAGAGAGAGAGAGAGAGAGAGAGAGAGAGAGAGAGAGTTTGAGAGAGAGAGAGAGAGAGAGAGAGAGAGAGAGAGAGAGAGAGAGAGAGAGAGAGAGATGAGAGAGAGTGAAGAGAGAGAGAGAGAGAGGGAAGTTGGGGTTCGGGAGGATAGGAGGGTGGGAGGCAGGAAGGGAGGGAGGGAGGGAGGGAGGGGGTAGTTATCCATGGTGGGGTTATCCTTATCCTGTCCTACTTCTCCTTTCTCCTTCCCCCTTCCTTTCTTTCCCATCCCTTTTACCATCTTCTTTTTCTCCTCCTCCTTTTCCTCCTCCCCCTCCTCCTCCGCGTCATTATCATCGTCGCCATCATCACTAATTTTCATTCTTGTAATTTTTTTTCACCATACGTTTCGTCGAGCTCCTTCTTTCTATTTAGGGTTTTTGCTGTTATTATTATTATTATTATTATTATTATTATTATTATTATTATTATTATTATTATTATTATTATTATTATCGTAAAAGTGTCTGTAAAAGCACAATCTGTAATTACTTTGACTCCTACATGTCAGAGAACACACACACACACACACACACACACACACACACACACACACACACACACACACACACACACACACACACACACACAGACAAACAAAAGAATATACATAGATTGCTAAGGGACACAATAACAAACAGACACACGCACACATACACACAGACAAAAAAAAAAATATACACAGATTAGAAGTAAGGGACACAATAAAAGAGATAAACAAGAATCCATGCACAGGTAACAGACAGGTGATGATTCTTAAATGCTTCTCCGCCCTTCTCCCACAGATGGTTCCTCTCGGGTGTGGCAGCAACAGTGATCAGTCCCTCACCAGGTCCTCGTCGGCTCCCCCTTGGCCGCCTTTCTCCTCGCAGTGACATCAGGTCATTACGAGAGAGCCAGCAAGGGATGGTGCCCGGTCTTGTATACTGAGAAAAGAGAATACCGGAGTCCCAGGAGGTTTACCATTGCCATAGTGAAGAGGAATTACGTGCCATGGCAGATAGAGGAGCATGCACAGTGCCAAGCTAGTGTAGTGCCAGTGTCGCGGTGCCATTCAGGTTACGAGTTGGTGTTAGTCGAGCGGAGTGAATGAGAACCGTCCTTAGTGGTGCGTCATCCACTGTGATTCAAGTGCCAAAATACGTGTTCATTCCGAGTGAAAAGTAAGAACCACGTTATTTATGAAGTTGTTATTGGTTGCATGTGCGTTTTCGTCCGTGTGTGAACGTTGATGAGTGGTTCGCAAACTCCTCCCACAGTTAAGTGCAATAAAGCGGATTAAAACGGGGATCAGAAAACTTGAAAGCTGTAAGTGTTGAAAAGTGACACTGCCTTCAGTATTTTGACAGTACAGTTTTATGGGACGTTGTCAAAACTATGCTGTTCAGCTTACCTCAAGAAACAAATCCTCAGCGACGCGACCAAGCCTAGTGATAAGGAAAGTGAGGAGAAGTAATTGAAGTGGATAAATAGTTCTTTTGAAACGTAAACGAAAGGACTGGCGCAATGAAAGGCATACGGGAATACGGGTTTGTGCTGCACTGCTATGTGTGGCGGGGGTGACGCCCTTTACGAGTGACGCCACGGCTGCTGGTGTGTGTATCCGCCGGTGTGTGGCGCGTGTGGGCCGAGCACGCGGCGGGCACCCCACATCCGTGACTCACCAAGATGGGGCAGAGCCACGCCCGACTCAACGACTCCGAGCGTGAGTAACATGTACTTTGTCTTTTTCTGAGGTTTGGGTAGCAGGTTTGTAGAGGCATTTAAGGCTTTTGCACGCACTTAGTCTTATTATTTTCTTTGCTCAATGATTTTAAGCTCGTAGGAATTTCCACGGATTTTCTCTTGCTCCTCTTCTTGTGTAGTTATTCCCACGAGTCCTAGTATGATTTTAAACTCTTCCTCATATTCCCACGAGTCCTAGTATGATTTTAAACTCTTCCTCATATTCCCACGAGTCCTAGTATGATTTTAAACTTTTCCTCATATTCCCATGAGTCCTAGTATGATTTTAAACTCTTCCTCATATTACCACGAGTCCTAGTATGATTTTAAACTTTTCCTCATATTCCCACGAGTCCTAGTATGATTTTAAACTCTTCCTCATATTCCCACGAGTCCTAGTATGATTTTAAACTCTTCCTCATATTCCCACGAATCCTAGTATGATTTTAAATTCCTTTCCTCATATTTCCACGAATCCTAGTATGATTTTAAACTCTTCCTCATATTCCCACGAGTCCTAGTATGATTTTAAACTTTTCCTCATATTTCCACGAGTCCTAGTATGATTTTAAACTCTTCCTCACATTCCCACGAGTCCTAGTATGATTTTAAACTCCTTTCCTCACATTTCCACGAATCCTAGTATGATTTTAAACTCCTTTCCTCACATTTCCACGAATCCTAGTATGATTTTAAACTCTTTTCCTCACATTTCCACGACTCCTAGTATGATATTAAACTCTTTTCCTCACTCCCATTTTAGTGAAGTGACCATTTACACACCTAGCTGACTTTTACACACTTCACCTTGCTCTTATGTTTTTTTTTTCTAATGCAGTGCTCAATATAAACGCTCCCAGGCTTATCGAGTTAATTAGTAATGGCTGTGTGTCGGCGGGAGGTGATTAACAAGACAGGTATTTTAGGGGGGGACGCTGAGGCTTCTTGGTTGCCCACGATACCTACTCTTCCGCAGCCTTCCCTCGCCTCACCCCTCCTCCATTTTCTTTTATTTGTGGGACTTTTGTTTGAGTTTTCGTCGTCGGAATCGCTATCAGTGTTTTGTTCTTCTTTCTTCTCCTCCTCCTCCTCCTCCTCCTCCTCCTCTAACTGTCATTCATATCTTCATTATTGTCATCAACTTCCTTCTTCTTCTCTTCTTGTTCCTTCTCCCCCTCCTCCCCATCAGCATCATCCTTCTCCTCCTCCTCCTCCTCTAACTGTCATTCTTATTATCATTATGGTCATCAACTTCCTTCTTCGTCTCTTCTTCTCCTCCTCCTCCTCCTCCTCCTCCTCCTCCTACTTCTCCTTTATCCCCAACTCCTTGTCTTTCTCCTCCTACTCCAACTTCTGCTCATGTTTTCCCCTTCCCATCTCCTCCTCCTCCTCCTCCTCCTCCTGCTTTATCACCAGAACCACTACCTCTCCTAAATACCCTCACCACTCTTCCTCCTCCTCCTCTTCTCCCCCCCCCCACCCCCTCCTCCTCCTCCACCAATTGTCTAACTGCCATCTCAGCTCTGATCTTGCAACACCTTTCAATGGTTAGCTGTAATGTATTGCCGCGTCTCGGGCCCACAGACTCCACGCATGAGCAAATCGACCAGACTAATTGAGGATGCTGATCAGGGATGGGTGATTATAACCAGTTGAGAGAGAGAGAGAGAGAGAGAGAGAGAGAGAGAGAGAGAGAGAGAGAGAGAGAGAGACTTTTTTTTTTTACATAATTCCTTCTTTTTTTTCCAAGCCTCCAAAACTTACTACCTGCACATTATTCTTTACTTTCCTGTTTTTTTTCTTGTTTTTTTTTCCGCCCTTTTTTGGAATCAGTGGAACGTAAAGTGTGTGTGTGTGTGTGTGTGTGTGTGTGTGTGTGTGTGTGTGTGTGTGTGTGAGAGAGAGAGAGAGAGAGAGAGAGAGAGAGAGAGTTCTTCTTGTTTATCACTGAGGGCGCGGTGGTCCGGGACATATATTTTTGCCCTCCCTTGACGGCCCATTAAAAAAGTAATAGTGTTTTTTGGGGGCACTGAGGAAACCCAAGGCGTCAGCACCATGGCCCATTAAGATGTAAGGGAGGGGGACTTAGCCGACTTACCAGCATATATTACTCTCTCTCTCTCTCTCTCTCTCTCTCTCTCTCTCTCTTTTTCTTTCTCTTCTCCTTTTTCCTCCTCTCCCTCTTCACCGCCTCGCACGTTGGTCCTTTAAGATTATATGGGAAGGGGAATTGCATGCTCCTATTCCTCTCTTCCTGTTTTCTCTTCTCTTTTCTCTCTTTTCCTTCTTTTTCCTCTCATCTTTTCTCTCCTCTCCCTTCTCTTCACCGCCTCGCACGTTCGTCCTTTAAGATATAAGGGGGACTTGCATGCTCCTATTCCTTTCTTCCTGTTTTCTCTTCTCTTTTCTCTCTTTTCCTTCTTTTTCCTCTCACCTTTTCTCTCCTCTCCCTTCTCTTCACCGCCTCGCACGTTGGTCCTTTAAGACATAAGGGAGACTTGCATGCTCCTATTCCTCTCTTCGTGTTTTCTCTTCTCTTTTCTCTCTTTTCCTTCTTTTTCCTCTCACCTTTTCTCTCCTCTCCCTTCTCTTCACCGCCTCGTACGTTCGTCCTTTAAGATATAAGGGGGACTTGCATGCTCCTATCCCTTTCTTTATTTTTTTTTCTCTCTTCTTTCTTTCCGTTCTTTTCCCTCTCACCCTTTCTCTCCTCTCCCTTCTCTTCACCTCTCCCCTTGCCACCCATGCACCTGTTTACCTTCACCTGCGCCCCCGCCTCTCCTCCGTGACTCACGCCGCCCCAACTCACCTTGAGGGGCCGCACCTCCACGCGTACTCCGCAGGGAAAGTGAATGGGTGCCGGGAAGGGTTGGCTTGATTATGCATGTTCTTAATTACAGGTATATAAAGGTAGCTCTTGGCCACGTACATGCATAAATACCTACCTACCTACCTAGATACATACATACATACACATATATACATACATACATAAGTAAGATGTAATATATCTGCCTGAATGTTGGTTTTGTGAGGATTCTTTTACTGTGCTCACCCGAACTCATAATCATATATAAGCATACGTAATTTTTTAATCCATATATGGACTACAATTTTATTTTGACGGTAACTGGAGGCAGATTGTCATGCTGGAAGATTGTGATGCTGGAAGATTGTAATGCTGGGAGATTATGATGCTGGAAGATTGTGATGCTGGAAGATTGTGATGCTGGAAGATTGTGATGCTGGAAGATTGTGATGCTGGAAGATTGTGATGCAGAGAACACACACACACACACACACACACACACACACACACACACACACACACACACACACACACACACACGACCACATAGTTTCAGTGTGCTACATCCGTATATATATTTATTTTCGGGGCCGGCTAACAGGTTCCACCCACCTGATAGATTGATCCTCCTTGTCTAGCATAAAGCAGGAAAGATGGAGGAATAGATAAGATAACAGCATCAAAGAGGTTTCCAGATTCCTCTTTTGTACGTGTATTGTAAAAAGGAGGAATAATTGAAAGTGTTGAGTAATGGGTATAAATATTGATATGTAGGCAAATTATGAGACACAGACGTAAAGGCTGGGTGAGGAATGTTATCCTGCACAGTGATATTCATGTCATTTTTATTCTTATCATTATTCTTATCAAAACATATTCAAGGCTATAATTAAAGTCTTCCGAAGTCAAGCAATTAGTCAGTCACCGAAATCCGTAACATCCATCTTCATCTTTGCTTCCATCAGCAGTCACTATCTCGTCCATGTCGCATATGTCGTTTATGGATGGATATAAAATCATGTGAACTTAAGAACATAAGGAATCTGCAAGAGGCCGATATGCCTATACAAGGTGGCTCCTTATTCGTCAGTCACGTCATCAACTGTTGCCAACCTTCACAGCCATCCCCGCAGCAACGCCACCACCACCACCACCACCACCACTACCACCACTACCAACAGCAACAATAACGACGCCACCACCACGATGAGCCTCTCCTTCCCTCCCTCCCTCGTGACCAGGGCCGGGCAGAGGCAAAAGTTATGGTGGCAGGGGAGACACGCCGTGTGAGGGAGCAGCTCAGGGAAGTGGGGCAGGGTTCTGGCAGAGGGCAGATTGCAACAGCAGGGAGTGAGTGGATGGTGGCAGGGAGTAGGTCGTAATGGCAGAGGGCAGATCGCAGTGGCAGAGGGCAGGTCACGGCGGCAGGGGGCTGGTCACGACGTAGCTGCCGCTTGTGACGTCACTTGGGCTCCTCGCTCCTGACTTTCGCTCTCGGATCGTCGGGCCGTGACGACGCCATGAGGCCCGCCGCGTCCCGCCACGCTGTCTGCCCGCTGGCGAGGCGCTGCCCTGGGTAACGAGGCCCCTGCGTCGGTCCCTCTGGCCGCCGCTACTCAAGACGCTTGTTTGTAGTGTTATTGCTGCATGTCGCCCAGTGTTTATCTTCTCGAACGCCAGCGTGTCGGCCCGCCTGATGGATCACTGTTTGGGGAGCCGCTGCGTTTGTTTTTATTGCTTGGTTTCTGTTGGTTTATTATTTGAGCGGCGCGAACGTTATATTATTACATGCATGCCTCGTGTGTGTGTGCGTGTGTGTGTGTGTGTGTGTGTGTGTGTGTGTGTGTGTGTGTGCGTGTGCAAAGGTAGCGCTTGCCGGGTATCCGTTGCCTCATGACCCATTAAGAAGCACGTGCAGGTCACATGGTTTTCTGCTGGGCACTGAGGCTCCTGCGGTGTAGTCATGCAGGCGGCGGGCGGCGGGCGGGCAGGGGAGGGGCATGGCGGGCCTTGTCCTCCCCTCCCCCAAGACACCTCTCCAAGCACAGCAATAATAAACAAAGCCAATAACAACCATTTTCTCTATTCCTGCCTTATCAGTTTACTTATTTACTCGTGCTTAAGAGGAAAGTGGTAAATTGAAGCAAAGGGAATGAGATGATATCGGGGAGACAGGGAGACGGAGAGCGGCCCAAGCCACCCACCGTCAGGAAGGCGGGTTTTGCTACTGCTCGGGACCACACGCACGCCTTTGTGGAGCCCTGCGTTGCCTGCCCCTCCTGATGGAAGAGAGAAAGTGGGATTCACGTGGGCAGCAGCCGATGGTTAATGTCCGATAGATAATGCGGTCTATTGAGGGCTGGCGTGAGGGGCAAGAGATGGTGGCGGTGGTAATAGCAATGGAGGTGATTGTTTAGTGGTGATGGTAATGAAAGGCATTTCTTACCGGTAATTACAATGATAATGGTGATTGTTTTGCGATGATTGTAATGACGGTGGTAATCCTCGTAGGAGCGGCGGCGGCGGCTGTGATCGCGGCGGAGGTATGGTGGTGATTTCTCGCCGCGTTGGTGCGTTCTTGGAGGCAATGTTTCGGGGTATTAGCATCGGCCGAGGTGAAGGTAATGGCGATCGTGATTTCCCTCATGGTGGTAATGGCGGTGGAGTTAAGTATATAATGAGGTTATTACTCACGATAAGAGCAATGTTGATCATGGTGGTTGTGGCGTCTCTTCGTGAGGCTGGACTGATAGGGGCTCCACTGGGCTTGCCTGGACTAGGCTGTGATGTGCTGGGCTGGACCGGGCTAAGCTAGTAGAGTCTGGATTTTGGCTTGGGTGGCTGTGCTAGGTTTTGCTTGACTGGACTGAGCTAGGACTTAAGTTAGATGAGTCTGGGGTTTGTTTGGGTGGGCTGCAATGGTCTTTGGCTTGTGTGGATGGGCACGGCTTTGCTTGACTGGACTGAGATAGACTTAAGTTAGCTGAGTCTGGGGTTTGTTTGGGTGCGGTGGAATGGTCTTTGGCTTGGGTGGCTGTGCTCGGCTTTGCTTGACTGGACTGAGATAGACTTAAGTTAGCTGAGTCTGGGGTTTGTTTGGGTGGGCTGCAATGGTCTTTGGCTTGGGTGGATGGCCTCGACTTTGCTTGACTGGACTGAGCTAGGACTTAAGTTAGATGAGTCTGGGGTTTGTTTGGGTAGGTTGAGATGGTCTTTGTTTATCCTGAGTAGGCTGGGCAGGGTTGGCTAGGCTCGCCTGGGGTTGGCCGGGGCGGGTGAATGCGGCCAGTAGTGTTGTTGCCCGGCGCTGATCGGTAACGTCTGGGCGCCGGTTGCTCTAAGAAATATGTGCGATAAAACATTAACCTTTGCCTAAGCGATAAAGGTACACCCAACCTTTCTCCCTCTTCCCTTTCCCGCCCCAGTCTGAAAACGGTTGTTGGGCATTCACTATAAGTTATCGTTTTGTGCATCTAGCTTCACCATACAGCATCAGGGGGGTGGGGAGGGGGAAGGAGGGGGAAAGAACTCGTGTGGGGGGTCTTACATGTGTTGCGTAGGGCAAGGGGGATGCTAATTACAGGCCTCAGGTTTTTAGTTTCTTAGTTATTATGGAGTGTGTGGGCGGAGCGAGGGGCGTGTGGGAAGGCCAGGGTGGCGGCGGCGGTGGTGGTGGTGGTGGTGGTGGTGGCGGTTGGAAAGAGGTGGTGTTGTGATGATGAGGCAATGGTATCCTGGTTGCAAGATTCCCTTTGTGTTGGGATATATATGTATGTATGTGTGCGAATATCTATCTATCTATCTATCTATATCTATCCATCTGTATCTATCTATCTAAATCTAATTATCTATATCTATACATCTATATCTATCTATCTATCTATATCTATTTATCTATATCTATCTATCTCTATCTATCTATCTATATCTATCTATCTATATCTATCTATCTATATAAGTCTAATTGTTTTAATACACTGAGGCTGGGAGAGTTCCATCACCTCCAGGAATAAATTGTGAAGTTTTTTTCGTTTCCGTGTTTGCCTCTCCACCTTCCCCTGACTCCTGTAGTGGTGGCCGGGTGGGGAGGACGAGGCGGGGAGCAGTCCCGATGAAGTGTGTGCTGTGTGAACTGGGCAACAAAAGTCTTTCATGAGTCTTATTCTTTCCGTATTTTTCTAGTTCTTCAGGTATTGCCTCCTCCATGGGAACCCTTGGCTGTACCGTTTAAGAGGCTCGGCAGCACATAACAGTATTCTCGAAGATCTTTCCTCCCAGCTCGCCGGGAAGGAGCCGTCGGCCGTCACGCTGCACTGCCTCCACATCTTTCACAATCGGTAGTGTTGCGGAGAAACGAACGCCGCTATATACATCACCCTGGCCTCGATGCTTCGTGAGAGGCGAGAGAGACACGCCGTGCCGTCGTGGCGTGACTCAAGACGCCCTGGGCATCGGCGGGAGCGTGGGCACAGGCTGGGTCGTTAAAGGCTACGCCAGGAAGCTGTTAATGTGTCCCGGCTGCCTTACGGAAATGTAATTCTACTTTACGATCTTGTAATGCCCCGTAAGCGCTGGAGGCGAGTACTTGTGAGGTAAGAGGTTGTGTGCATCGGGAGCAGGCCAGGAGGCAAGCACGGAGCGGCGATGGGCATCTGAGGCTGCCTGGCGATGGAGGGGTAGGGGGAGGAGGAGGAGGAAAAGGAGGAGGAGGAGGAGGAGGAGGAGGAGGAGGAGGACTCTTAAGATTCGATTCCTCCTGCACGACCCGCAAAGAAGAAGAAGAAGAAGAAGAAGAAGAAGAAGAAGAAGAAGAAGAAGAAGAAGAAGAGGAAAAAAAAGAGGAGTAGGAGGAGAGGGGGAAGGAGCTGGATGGATGGAAGCACAAAGAACTCAATACTCAGGACATAAATCTTAATTACGTGGGACAAATGAGACTAAAGATAACAGCCTCCGACCGTCCTTGTGGGTACGTGATGGCTGGGGCGGCGGCGGCGGCGGTGGTGGTGGTTACGACGGTTGTGATGGGTGTGGTGGTGGTGGTGGTGGTCCTGGTCCTAACAGTCTTCGTAGTAGGGATGGTAATGGTTCCAGCAGTGTGATGGTGGTGATGATGCTGGAAGATTGTGATGCTGGAAGATTGTGATGCTGAAAGATTGTGATGCTGGAAGATTATGATGTTGGAAGATTGTGATGCTGTAAGATTATGATGCTGTAAGATTGTGATGCTGTAAGATTGTGATGCTGGAGGATTGTGATGCTGAAAGATTGTGATGCTGGAATATTGTGATGCTGTAAGATTATGATGCTGTAAGATTATGATGCTGTAAGATTGTGATGCTGTAAGATTGTGATGCTGGAGGATTGTGATGCTGGAAGATTATGATGCTGGAAGATTATGATGCTGGAAGATTATGATGTTGGAAGATTGTGATGCTGTAAGATTGTGATGCTGTAAGATTGTGATGCTGGAATATTGTGATGCTGAAAGATTGTGATGCTGTAAGACTGTGATGCTGAAAGATTGTGATGCTGGAAGATTATGATGCTGGAAGATTATGATGCTGGAAGATTATGATGTTGGAAGATTGTGATGCTGTAAGATTGTGATGCTGTAAGATTGTGATGCTGTAAGATTGTGATGCTGGAGGATTGTGATGCTGGAATATTGTGATGCTGGAAGATTATGATGCTGTAAGATTATGATGCTGTAAGATTGTGATGCTGTAAGATTGTGATGCTGGAAGATTATGATGTTGGAAGATTGTGATGCTGGAAGATTATGATGTTGGAAGATTGTGATGCTGTAAGATTGTGATGCTGGAATATTGTGATGCTGAAAGATTGTGATGCTGGAATATTGTGATGCTGGAAGATTATGATGCTGGAATATTGTGATGCTGGAAGATTATGATGTTGGGAGATTGTGATGCTGGAAGACTTTGATGCTGGTCTTTGTAACGGTGATAGTGATGAGGGTGATGGTGTAGGGATGCCGATGGTAGTGAAAATAATGAAAATGGTGGTGCTTGTGGTGATGGTGAGGAGGGTGATGATGATGGTGATGAGGTGTTGCTAGTGGTGTTGCTGGTGGTGATGGTGGTGGTGGTGATGGTGGTGGTAGTGGTTACATAACTTAATGTCACCACAACCTCACTCTCTTTCCCATTCTTCTTCATCTCCAATTTCTTATTTTTCCTTCCTCCTTCTCCTATTTTTTCTCCGTCAGTGTCCTTTTCTAACCTTAATCACCCTAAGTTGTTTTTTCTTTGAGGGAGGGGGGGGGGGTATATATCCGAGGGGTCCCTTAAGTCGATAATCTCAGACGCGTCCGCCTCCCACATCAACTATCTCCAAAGGCATAAAAAGGAGATCAATCGGGGTCTCATGAGTGTTTTCTTAGGCTCACGGTACAGAAGAACGGGCATACTACCACCAGGGTCATTCAACTACCCCTGGAAATGGCCAAAACTCCTACCAAGAACCGAAATGTTTTAGAATATGGCTCTTTATACTTTGCCCGCGTTGGTGTCTCAGTGCTACCTCGTGGGGGTGTTCTCTGCCACACGGAAGCACCAGCAGCAGCACTTAAGCTTTTTTATGGTTCATGATGCGATCTGTACGTTGTAACGGAGCGGCAGAGAGGTACTTCGCTAATTAGTTATCGCCTTATAAATGTTTAAAGAGGACTCTATACTTATTGTTTAGTCCTGAGCGATGTGTGAGGCAGCAAATATTTCTTGTTACGGAGGGTGGAAGGCGTTGGAAGATTGTGATGCTGGAAGATTGTGATGCTGGAAGATTGTGATGCTGGAAGATTGTGATGCTGGAAGACTGTGATGCTGGAAGATTATGATGCTGGAAGATTGTGATGCTGGAAGATTGTGATGCTGGAAGATTGTGATGCTGTAAGATTGTGATGCTGTAAGATTGTGATGCTGGAAGATTGTGATGCTGGAAGATTGTGATGCTGTAAGATTGTGATGCTGGAAGATTATGATGCTGGAAAACTGTGAAGCTGGAAGATTGTGATGCTGGAAGATTGTGATGCTGGAAGATTGTGATGCTGGAAGATTGTGATGCTGGAAAACTGTGAAGCTGGAAGATTGTGATGCTGGAAGACTGTGAAGCTGGAAGATTGTGATGCTGGAAGATTGTGATGCTGGAAGACTGTGATACTGGAAGACTGTGATGCTGGAAGACTGTGAAGCTGGAAGATTGTGATGCTGGAAGATTGTGATGCTGGAAGACTGTGATACTGGAAGACTGTGAAGCTGGAAGATTGTGATGCTGGAAGATTGTGATGCTGGAAGACTGTGATACTGGAAGACTGTGATGCTGGAAGATTGTGATGCTGGAAGATTGTGATGCTGGAAGACTGTGATGCTGGAAGATTGTGATGCTGGAAGATTATGATGCTGGAAGATTTGTCTCCCTCTAAGCGGTGCCGATGCAATAGTAAACGCCTTGGAGCACAAATCACGCAGATGTCGGTAAGGGGGCAGCAGGCAGGCGGCCCCGCGGAAAGAGGCTCGCCGGCGCAGCAGACGCCCCAACGCCGGCATAATGAGACCCCGGCACACACTCCACCCCAATGCTTTATGCCGCAATAAACAACACAAGATATATTATTGCCGAACCTTCTCCTTGTCGAACGTGTCTCGGGCCACCTCGGGGACACTCCTCCGTCCATGCTGGCTGCCTGGACACGACCACGACCACCTCCAAGACCTCCACCGCCGCCACCGCCACTACCACGACCACCACCACTACTACTTATTCATGTTGCCTGGACACTACTACCACCACCACTACCACTACCACCATGACCACCACCACTACCACAACCACCACCACCATCACCACCACCACCACCACCACCATAACGATTACCTGGTGTACTTAACTCAAATAACACATGTAAGCATTTTATTAATTTTTGGTTCATCGATTAAAAAAAAGTTAAATACGACAACCAGTTTTCTATATTAATTTTTCGTTCATCAATTAAAAAAGTTAAATACGACAACCGATTTGCTTGCGTCACCTAACTTGTCATTTTTGTATCTTGGGCGAAACTTTGCCAGACTTGAGGTGTGAAGAGAAGGAGGAAGACCTGTTTGTGTACTAATGCGATTCTGTTCTTCCTGCGGTACATAATGACCAGGATGAATCGCTCGGTAGGATGCTATTTTCCCTCCCCTGCTTAGTCAACGCTGTGCTTGCGTTATCTGATGCCGGGGAGGAAATGGCTGCGTCAGTATGCATGATAATATCTGAAAGTAATCGTCCTCACGTGATCAGCGTCGTGAGCTTATTCGGAAAGCATGTCCTATTGTGATTACTATATTTTGCTGTATCCTAAGTCGATAGTAAAAGATATATATTAAAAACTGAAGGACTGAATGGAGTTGGAGTATGAAAAATAATGGAAGTAGTGGAAACGAAAATGGGAGTGATGAAATGAGAGATGAGACAGAGGAGAAGAGAGAAGGGAAGAGAAGAGAAGAGAGGGGAAGGGAAAGGAAGGGAAGGAAAGGAAAGGAAAGGGAAGAAAAGGAAAGGAAGGGAAGAGAAGAGAAGAGAAGAGAAGAGAGATGAGACAGAGGAGAAAAGAGAAGGGAAGAGAAGAGAGGGGAAGGGAAAGGAAGACAAGAAAAGAAAAGAAAAGAAAAGAGAAGAAAAGAGAAGAGAAGAGAAGAGACAGACAACAGAACAGAACAGAAGACAAAAGTAGAGATCCCTCACACACGGTACACGAATAGATATCCCCCTCTTCAACTTCCCCCGAACACAGCTGCTGCATACCGGCGTCTCCACCCTCCCCCCTTGCCTACTCGTGCCGCTCTGCCAAGTCAAGGCTGAGTAACGTTTAGGCCGCTCCCATTACTGAGTGTCAAAAAGAGAGTCGCTTCAGGTGGTCGCTCGGTGGGTGTGGTTACCGGCCGCACACAGCCCTCATGAAGCCGCCGCCACACACACACACACACACACACACACACACACACACACACTGATGTAAAAGTGACCGAGCGCATCATCATTCCCCCTCCTTAAGTTAATCGGACATGTGTTAGAAATTCGATAGTTTTGCTTCTGCCGAGAGTCCGCCGTGCATTCTCCCGCCGCCGCCGCTGTGTAACTCGCTTTCAACTTGCTTTGTTAAAATTACACCATATTAACCTGAGATTGGTGTTGCTGGTGTGGATGTGGTGATGGTGGTGGTTGTGTGGTACCCCTCCCCCCCCTCTCTTCCCTGTTTATTTCCTCGCTGTCTCTCCGAATGTACTTAGATTTATATTGTTTAGGACAGAATCTATGTATGTACACCCAACCCCTCCTTGTAATTCCTCCCCCCCACCTCCCCCTGTTCTTAATAAAAATCTGAATCTGCAGTGGTGGTGATGGTGGTTGTAGTGGTGGTGGTGGTGGTTGTGTTGTTGGTGGAGAGTTACGCTGCCGGCGGGGAGGCCACGGGAGATGTTCGCAGTTTCTGGTTTCTGATGCGGGTCACGCTCACCGCATTATTTATCCTCTTAATTTATTAGGTTGTCTAATCTTGATGTGATTTATGCCTAAGCTGCTCTATGCCGTGTTGTCCGTGTTAATCGTAATTTAATACAAGCCAGATCTCCACTTTGCGACCTATTGACAATATAGCTCATACGAGGACGATTCTTTAATATCTGAGCGCCGCCACTCGACTTCTGTTTGTATAAATCTAAACTGATGAGGTGCAGTAAGTGGGCGCCCTGTCAATTTAACCGCAAGCAAGTCGTAGATAACCGATCATATTGTTAACTTTGGGCGGCTCAGTCATGATCATCGCCTAGCCTGCCTGCATGTGACGTGGTGGCTGCATGACGAGCGGCCCTCCTCTCCTCCTTCTCCTCTTCCTTCTCCTCCTTCTCTTCTTACTCCTGTTCCAACCTGCTTCAGTCTCTCCTGCCGGTAAAGGTATGTTTCTCTCTCTCTCTCTCTCTCTCTCTCTCTCTCTCTCTCTCTCTCTCTCTCTCTCTCTCTCTCTCTCTCTCTCTCTCTCTCTCTCTCTCTCTCTCTCTCTCTCTCTCTCTCTCTCTCTCTCTCTCTCTCTCTCTCTCTCTCTCTCTCTCGTTATTCTTGTTTTCCTTACCAATACCTTCGTTTTCCTTCTTTTCTGTTCCTTCTCTTCCTTCTAGTCATCTTCATTCTTCTTCCTGCTCAATGTTTTCTTATATGTCTCTCTTCTTTTCTCTCTCTTATCCTCCTGTTGATGCTGCTGTGGCTGAAAACTGAGTGAGAAAGCAGACCTCGGTGCATGTCTGCGTCGGGAGGTATGGAGGCCGAGTCCTGATGTTGCGCCCACAGTCGTGCTCGGCTTGGGGGGGAGAGCAACTTGAAGAGACGGGAGACCTGAGTCAGTATTCGCTTCCTCGCCCCGCACCTCGGCACTCTTACATCCAGGCTCCGTTTATGAGCTCTAAGGTCCTAGCGCTGCCTGGTGACTGAGATCCCATGGCGGAGTGAGGAGTTTGCGGCGGAAGGTGAGGCTGTGTGGCGGTGCGAGCGGCGGCAGGTGTGAGAGGCTGGAAGGTAGAAGGTCCGAGCCAACGCCGCCAAGACAGAGCGGGACACCAGATACCAGGGATTCCGCGGCCCCGGCCCTGCCAGTGTTACCAACGTCGATTTGCGTGCGAGTGTGTGTGTGTGTGTGTGTGTGTGTGTGCATTGCCATAGCCACTTATAACTCGTCGCTCAAGGCCTCTTTGATAACTGAAGGTCCTCATTTCTCCTCCTCTCCTCCTCCTCCCCCTCCTTCCCCTCTTCCTCCCCCCTTCTCCTCCCCCTCCCCGCAGAGTTATGAGCTAATGCAAAAATATACGTAACTCGCAGAACTATGAACAAGCTGAGTCGAGGAGATCCCTGGCTGCAAACCCTTGATGAAATAAGTATTGGGTAAAACACGAGAAAGAAAGGGGTCTGTTATTTAGGAGACTGCCATAATTCTACGAGAGAGAGAGAGAGAGAGAGAGAGAGAGAGAGAGAGAGAGAGAGAGAGAGAGAGAGAGAGAGAGAGAGAGAGAGAGAGAGAGAGAGAGAGAGAGAGAGAGAGAGAGAGAGAGAGAGAGAGAGAGAGTTCGCGTTTGCCATGATATGCTGTCTGTTATTTAATTTAGCGCCTTTAAGACAATTGAAGGATGCTGCAGCGCCATCGAAAACTGTTGTATCCTGTGACCATTATGCACATAAATCGCCAACATGACTGCCGATTAGATGACACTGCAATCCGGGAGTAATTTTCGTGGAATTGAGTTGCCAGAGGTTGTTACAGACCCAACTGACGGTCGTGCTTGCCTCTGGGCCCTTCAGTGCTATACCGGCCGTCCTACCAGCACCGCCAACACCTCCTCCTGCTCCTCCTCCTCCTCCTTCCTTGCATCCACATCCCTATACCTCCACAACATAGCACACCAGCACCGCCAACACCTCCTCCTGCTCCTCCTCCTCCTCCTTCCTTGCATCCACATCCCTATACCTCCACAACATAGCACTCCAGCACCGCCAACACCTCCTCCTGCTCCTTCTCCTCCACTTTCCTTTGCATCCACATCCCTATACCTCCACAACATAGCACATCAGCACCGCCAACACCTCCTCCTCCTCCTCCTTCCTTGCATCCACATCCCTATACCTCCACAACATAGCACTCCAGCACCGCCAACACCTCCTCCTCCTCTTTCCTTTACCTCCACATCCCTATATCTCCACAACATAGCACATCAGCACCGCCAACACCTCCTCCTCCTTCTCCTCCTGTTTCCTTGCATCCACATTCCTATACTTCCACAACACAACGCACGCGGTTCCACAACACCCCACACTGCCATTATCGCATTGCCTTCCACGCCACGCACCGCAAAACCTCCTTCTCCGCCTCCTCCTCCGCCTCCTCCTCCGTTGCATCACTCCCACAACACAACGCACGCGGTTTCACAACACCCCCCCACACTGCTATCATCCACTCCTCTTAACACTCCGCAACACAGCACACTATACATATGAAACACCACAACACCTTCACAACGCCTCCCTTACGTCCCCACAACACCCCACACTGGCATCATCCACTCCTCTTCACACTCCGTAGAACAGCACACTACATATGAAGCACCACAAGACCTCCACAACACCTCCCTTACGTCCCTGTAACACCACGCACGCGATGTTTCAGCACGCCAACACTACTGACATTATCTCTTTCTCCCCCACGCAACACACAACACGAACACTATTACACGCGATGGGCTGCACTATTCGTCCCTCGCTCTTCTGTACATCACCACTATAACATCACATACGCGGTAACTTGACTTTCTAAACCACTACTGTCTCGTCTCTCACACCACAGTCACACCAGAGCGTCAATCACATGCAGGAAAACAACGACAATAACAACAACAACAGGCAGCAACATTCCACATAAGGCATCACATCAACATCACATCGACACCATAACTCAACATCAGCTCTTCTCTCCTCCTCTCCTTCCCTGTTTATTCTCTTCACTTCTTCCCTCCTCCTCCTCCTCTTGTTCCCTGTTATTCTCCTTTCCTCCTTCTCTCCTTCCCTGTTATTCTCCTTTCCTCCTTCTCTCCTTCCCTGTTATTCTCCTTTCCTCCTCCTCTCCTTCCCTGTTATTCTCCTTTCCTCCTTCTCTCCTTCCCTGTTATTCTCCTTTCCTCCTCCTCTCCTTCCCTGTTATTCTCCTTTCCTCCTTCTCTCCTTCCCTGTTATTCTCCTTTCCTCCTCCTCTCCTTCCCTGTTATTCTCCTTTCCTCCTCCTCTCCTTCCCTGTTATTCTCTTCAGCTCTCCCCTCCTCCTCCTCTCCTTCCTTCCGTTAACCGTAAGCGTGGCCGCCGTAAATTGGTGTAAACAAGAAGGGCGTCGAGGCGAGGGTTAGGTAAAAAAGTAAGGCGGGAATGTGGGAAGGTCGAAAGTAAGGTTCTACAGCATAATAAAGAAAGTTTTTCGCTACCGGTAATGTTGCCCGGCGCCACTTCATCACCAAATTTAGATCCCGGGCTTCAGTACCTCCGCGATAATCACCGGTACTCCGCGGCTCCTGTGTTTTTTTGCTTATTTTATTACGCAAGATGTTTAAAGAGTCATACGCTTGCTTCTTCTTCTTATCATTATTCTAACCCACAAGATACGCAAGCCTTAGGAAAGTTTATTTTCACTCCTGTTTTTCATGGTCATGCTTGTAAAAATCTCCTCTGCTCATTCCATTCTCTCTCTCTCTCTCTATTTCTTCCTCTCTCCCTGTTCCTTCCCTTCCTATATCCCTGGTTCTTCCTCTGTACCTTCCTCTAACTTAGCTTTAGGAACTTTTATTTTCACTCCTGTTTTTCATGGTCATGCCTCTGCCATTCCTCTCTCTCTCTGTATCTTCCTCTCTCCCTGTTCCTTCTATTCCTATATCTCTGGTTCTTCCTCTGTTCTTTCCTCTTGTAAAAATCTCCTTTGCTCATTCCTCTCTCTCTCTCTCTCTGTTTCTTCCTCTCTCCCTGTTCCTTCCCTTCCTATATCCCTGGTTCTTCCTCTGTTCCTTCCTCTAACTTCGTTCCTTCTTCTTCCCCTATTCCACCTAGTATCAAGGAGAGTAGCAAGACGCCTCTCCACTCGAAATTGACCTCTCTTCTGGCCACTCTTTACTTTTCTCTTTTGTAGGAGTAGCGATTAGCGGACTTCTTTTTCTTCACTTTTTTTTTTTGTAGTTGCCTTTGAGCTGCTTTCTTTCCTGTAAAAAAAAAAAACTTCTTCCAGCCTGTAGCTCAGCATTGATCATCATATCCAGCACTTTTTCCACACAAGATTGATACACGGCCCCTGAGTGCTTGATGTCATGCTTCCCGCGGCGCTGGTCCGGTCGCTATGCCGGTAAAATCCGAATAAAACTGACCGATTGAATGATGACGGCCGTCTTGAAAATAAAACTATGTCCAATATGGCATGCGATACATTTTCTTTGGAATACGCTGTTTCATCCCTCATGTTTTCATCCAGTGTCCACCAGGAACCTTTGGCAATACTGCTTCTGTGGGTTTTCCCTTTCATACTCTGCGCTGCCAATCAGTTTATATACTCTTTTTGGGGCATTTTAGGAGAAAACACTTTTATTTTGAATGCAACAATTAATAAGGTTCTCCATCAATAGACAACTTTATTTTTATATCATCCAAACGCCCATTATGTTAAATTCTTTCAGCTGTTCGTTTTCACAAGGTTTCTCAGCCTGGAATTCTGTACAGCCAGCTCTTTTTACGTGTCACCTTTGTGTCAGGTGTTGTGGTCAGTCAGCGGCACCTTCTGTATCTCAGCCACATGGTTAGTTTGCCCGTGATTGAAAGACATCCCAATTTCTAATAAGTGGCTCCTCGATGCAAAGTATTATAATTAGTGAAAAGGCGGATTAGTTCCCTACTGAATCTCTTGACTCGTTTTCTTCATAAAGGGGTTATGAGCTTATATATGAAGGCGTTTAATTCATATCCATTAAATTCCTCGTTCTGTTCAGCTAAATTGATTAGTTGTCTCAGATTTGTCATTAGTTAAAAAAAAATCAAATTCGACGCAGAAAAAAAGTTTTGATTTCAGTCTTAATGCATTTATTCATAGTCCTAAAATACATAATTCAGAATATCAGACGGTTTATTTAAACTGGCTGCAGATAGATGAGTTATGTGTAATGCTTTAATTTACAAGTTAGATTTTCTGGCATGTTAGAACTAAATGGAAATGTATTGGTGAATCAAAACCTTAATTTTACTTAGGATGTCATTACCTTACTTTCTCCTCTTATCTCATTGTAATTTTCCATCCACAGTAAAGGAATATTTAGGGAGATGAAAGGAGAATAAACATAAAGGAAGACAGTCACATGCACATAATATCCATACAATAAGAGGGAGGAAGAAAAGGCTGGCTAACCGAGGAAGCGCCATGACGGGACAGGGCAGCGAGGAGAGTCTGCAGCTAAATGAATGTCTTGTTTAAGATTTTCAACGCTACACATTAACCCGCCGGCAAACGCACCGAATGCATAAACCAACGGTATTCCACCATTAGAATGCAAGTGAATCTGTGGGGGAAAGTGTGTGTGTGTGTGTGCTTGGGGGTGAAGGGTTTAGAGGGGGTGGGGGGACACATACACGTACACAGAACGCTCACAGTAGGGGGAGGCGAGGCGGGGCGGGTCGGTGCGGGACGGGGCGGAGTGGTCAAGCTTTTATGGCAGCGCGCCGCGGTAAGCACCCGTCGACACCGCAGACGATTTACAGGGTTGGCTTGTGTACCCGTGCCGGCAGGTGGCGCGCCCGCAGAGGGAAATCATCAGGACCGTGCGGTTCATGGAAACAATAAACCTCAGGGTACGTGTTGAGGGCCCGCGGGAGGGTGCGAGGGTGCGAGGGAGAACACAAAGGAACAAAAAGGAAGAACAAACAACAGCAGACCTAATTGTCCTTATGAGGCTGTTTGTGGAGGAGGAACATTGAAGAAGGGAAGGAGGAGGAGGAAGAGGAAGATGATAATGATGATGATGGTGATGATGATGATGATGATGAGAAGGAAGAGGTTAAGATAATGGCGATTTTGTGGGCATATGAGAGAGAGAGAGAGAGAGAGAGAGAGAGAGAGAGAGAGAGAGAGATTGCTACCCACCAGAGCATTGAAACCTCCCCCCCCAAGAAAAAAAAAAATCTGGTAATATGAAACTGAGATTGCTACTTACCCGAGCATTGAAATCACCCAAAAAAATCAGAGGGAGAGAGAGAGAGAGAGAGAGAGAGAGAGAGAGAGAGAGAGAGAGAGAGAGAGAGAGAGAGAGAGAGAAATCAAAATCAGTTAAGAAGACGGCAGTGATGGCGGGCGCGACTTGTAAAATCACCCAAGAATAAGAAAGAGAGAAAAAAAAAAACATCAACTGTATTTACACTTTGGAATAAATTTCTGAATATTTCACGCGCCGATGACAATACCAACGAAAGAAGAGGAGGAGGAGGAGGAGGAGGAGGAGGAGCACCAGCCTCAGACAGATAAGAATGAAAAAGACCACCAATAGTAAGTCCAGGAGATGAAGATGCGAACATTTTGAAGGAGAAACCTAATCCAAAATTAATCATGAAGCGTCTAATTCCTATTTTACTTACAATTCTCTTTTTCCTTCCCTCTCCTTTTTTCGTCGTCATTCCTCCTCATTTGTCCTCAACTGTTTGCTTCAGGCAGACAAGAGCTGGCGACGTGAAGAGGCGCTACTTGGCCCACGCGAACTCAAGGGGCGGGCCGACTGAGCTGGGGGAGAGGATCAGGCCAGGGGGTGAAGGTGTTGGTGCTGGCGGTCGTAAGCGAGGGAAGGTGTTACAGCAGGCAGAGGTAGTAAAGGAAAGATAGTGTAGCTGTGTTCGTGAGCTTCTGGGGTGTTGGTAGACTAAGACTCATGAAGTAAGGTGAACATATATAGTTTGTGTATCAGCTTAAGAGAGAAAGGAAGGAAGGAAAGAAAGATAGAGTGGTTGAAAGTAGAAATGAATGGACAAACGAGGGATGAAGAAATTGAAACAGAAAGATAGTGTTGCTGTGCTCGATAGCTTCAGGGTGTTGGTAGGCTAAGAATCGTGAAGTAAGGTGATCGTGTATAGTTTGTGTTGATGCTTAAGGAAGAAAGGAAGAGAGGAAAGAAAGATAGATTGCTTGAAAGTAAAATTGACGGATGAAGAAAGTAAAACAGATGAAGAAAGACAAAGATAGCCAAGTAAACACGTGTGATACTTATAGATGAAGGAAAGACTACTAGGTATTATGTTGGAAATCATCTGTAACTAGTTGGTAGGATAACTAATTCTGTAAGTGCATGGATATAAGAATAGACGATTAAAGTGAGAAGGTGGATGCATGTGATTTTTCTATACATGATGGTTTTGATAATAAATAAATAAAAAAAATGACTTAAATCACATATCACATCCAGTTTAGAAGAGAGGAAAAAAGAAGAAAAAAGAAGATGATAAAAAGCTCTAACTCAGGATTTCGGAAAGTCTAAAAGTATCAGGACACCTCTCCTCCCGAAACTGACCTCTCTTTTTGGACACTCCTTTGACCTCTATTCGGGAGCAGTAAGTAGCGCCCTTGAACTGTCTCCTTAGCTGTAAAAAAAAAAAAAAAAAAAAAAAATCAAGATTCTCGTTTCCCGCCAAGTCTCAAGTCGCAGGAAGGTCTGAGGGCGGGTGATGGCGCGGGTGTTTGCTGTCTATCTCGTTACATGCGTCTGTGTGCTCAACATTATTCGCTTTGACCGCGGCTTTCACGAGATTTCTGGCTATCGTGTATTCCTCTCCTTTTTTTCATTATTTCTGTTGAGTGTGTGTGTGTGTGTGTGTGTGTGAGAGAGAGAGAGAGAGAGAGAGAGAGAGAGAGAGAGAGAGAGAGAGAGAGAGAGAGAGAGAGAGAGAGAGAGAGAGAGAGTAAAAATAAAATGGTCGGTTTAGTGTATGGTGGCAGAGGATTGTTATTTACTGTAATGAACCTGAGCTTGAACTATTTACGAGATTACGATGGTAAGCGGGAGGTATTAATGTATGTTTATCAGAAATTAGATCTAGCGGAGTGTTACCTGGAGGGCGTCTCACCGCTGTTATACCTTTTCACACGCTGCGTCTTGGCTTCCTCGTCCTCGTCCTCCTCCTCTCCCTCACACGTATCACTTCTTCCCTATCTAATTACCTTGTTTTTAGTGTAATCTATCTTCTGGTGAGCTTTCCTTGCGTCAGTTTCTCTCTCTTTTCTTGTTTACCTGTCCATCTTTCTGTCCGTTGCTATGTTTTCTTTTTCTTTCTTACAGTTTTCAATCAGTCAGTCAGGCAAACGTGCAGTCAGTCAGCCAGTAAGCTAGTCATTATGTGTGTCTGTCTGTCTGTCACACACACTCACACACACACACACACACACACACACACACACACACACACATCTGAGTCATCGTCCCGCACATTCCAGCCCTTGATACCACTTTGTCATCCTGTTTCTTTGCCGCTGCATCTTCCAAAAACACTTGCCTCTTTTAGCTGGGAGCCCCAAGCGAGCCAGCCGGCCAGCCACACCTACCGTCCGATAGCTTCTGGCCCGTGGAGGGAGGCGTGCTGTTGACTTAATCTCCCGCCAATGTCCACACCCACCGTCTTCACACGCCTTTATTTGTCCTATCATCCACTTCCCTCGTCGGTTCTTCTCGCCTTCCCTTGCCCGGTCCTCCGAGTCTACTAATTTCACGGAATCTTCTTGTTACTTGCGTTGGCTTCGACCCGTGCAAACAGCTTGGGATTCCCTCCTTGCAGGTCTAGCTGGTTTGTGGGTTGGCTAGGTGGACGCTGGTGTAGGGTGAGGGAGGCTGTTGATAGGGCATGGACACGCAGGTTTTGTAGAGTGAGGGTTTGAAGCTTTGATGGATGGTGGTGTGCTGGGGCGGTGTAGAGGGAAGGGAGAGGGTGATTGTATGTAGTGCGTGCGTGTGTTGGGCGTTTGCGTGTGTGCTCGTGGTGGTGAGGTGCTGGTTAGGTGTGTGTGTGTGTGTGTGTGGTAGAGTGAGAGAGTCCAAGATTTCGACAAGCTACTTCACTGCCTGGAGGTCCTGAAGTGCTGTGGAGTGTTTGGTGGACGAGGTCGCTGCTTGGGTTCACTCTTCGTCACGTCGGAATGGCGGGGCAGGAAGGGGGAGAGGGAGGGAGAGGGGTAGGAGAAAGAAAGGAAATAGATGGGAGAGAAAGAGAAGGAAAGAAAAAAAATGTCACCTTGAACCGTTTACAATTTTTTTAACCTATTTTATATTTATTCATTAACTATTTATTCATTTTTTCGTCTTGCGGGCAGCGAATGCATCAGGTATGTACCCCGCGCTAACTCATTATCGTCCAAGGAAGTCACTGATTGAGATTGCATTCACATCTTTGTTACTTATTAGCGTGTGTGTGTGTGTGTGTGTGTGTGTGTGTGTGTGTGTGTGTGTGTGTGTGTGTGTGTGTGTGTGTAGCTAACTTTATATACATTACATTACCGCCCCCCCCCCCCCCAACACACACACACACACACACACACATACAGGACTTCCTTTCACCACGGCGTGTGTCTGCTTTGATAGATGTGCTTGTGACAGGCCGCGAGTGTTCATCTCATATCCCTCGCATCGGCGCTCGTGACTCCAGCAAGCCAGCCAGTCACCCGGCCAACCCGCCGCGCCCTTCTGCCCGCCCGCCTGCTACATCGCTTGTTTTTGTTCCCAGCGAGTGTGTGAAGAGACGGGGAAACCCACCTCCCCGGACGCTTGCAGGAAGAATGATCTCAAATCGTTTTACATACTATGCTTATGTTGTGGGTTGGCTTTGATGATCTCTACAGCTTTCTAATATAGCATGAAGGTTTCACCCTGGCAAACAAACAACCTGCCTTCCCCCAGGAGTCAGATCACATTAAAACACACTCTGCGCTGCATAGGTCAGGAGAACACCGAGACCAAGAAGAAATACATACTGCAGATAGACGCAGAGTCACTTGATAACCTCCACGACTGGTCATGGTGAAGGTTAATGGTTCTCACCTGGCGCGGGGAGCTGCCTTCACCTTGGGCGTGACGCACCGCGACAACGAGATCAGAGGTGCAAACGTGTCCGTCCCTCATGGATTTTCCGACACTAAAAGGAGCCACGTCGCGCTTCAAAAACAGATTCGCGTAGAGAAAATAATGATAAACGTTCTCTTATTTAACACTGAGGAAAACCATAGCATGAGTTTAGAGAGGGGAGCAATTCAATTCTCGGTATCTTGATGTTCTACTTTCAGAGGACTTCCAATTGTGTCCAGCCTTCTAATTGCTTTCCCGCACCCACACGAGTCAGACGCTTTTCATTGCATACAAATGTGTTGGCTATATGCATGTGTTAGGCTTGTTGCTGTGTATGTTTGCTAGGCCTATTGATGTGTGTGTATCCTGGGTTTGTTGTGATGCATGTGTGTTAGGATTGTATATAAGTTAGGTGTGTGTGTGTGTGTGTGTGTGTGTATTAGACTTGCTGATGCTGTATGCGTGTGTGTGTGTGTGTGTGTGTGTGTTCGTTGTTCTCTCTACCATGACACTGTGCTTTGTATGTATTGAATGAATGCGCAGTGTATGTATTTTTGAGTACTCTCTTTCCCGCCATGGTGCTGAGTGTTGCTGAATCTCCTGTTTTCATCCCTGACAGGCAAGACGAACTCCAGCTTCTCGCACGACTCTGACATCAGCCTCAGCACCCACAGCGCCGACTTCTCCCTCACGCCGCCCAGGTCCCGCAAGGCCGTGTCCTTCCAAGGTGAGTCCTACACATGTCCTGCAATTCATCCTAACCCCTTACACTCTTTCTGTCTATTGTAAACTCCCAGTGTCGTGCTCCAAATCCTGCACGCTTCCCTTTCCCTAGGTCCCTCGAATCCTGCATGTCTCCTGATCCTTATAATCTGTCCAGCTTCACTACTTCTATCCAACTTCTATTCCTCTTGTGCTCCTCAACCCTTGCGTCCCCCTCAACCCTTGGCCATTAGGAGTTTGTAATGACTGCCGTAAGCACCAACCCATGCAGCCCAGCGCAGAGACTTGCCTGCCAGAGTAACTAATGCCATCTGTTTCTGCCTCTCTCCCTACGAATGACCACTCAAGGCCACGTGGGTGAGGAGGCGCCTTTGATGTGGCTTTATAAAGTTTTGCTTCCTCGGAGGTGTTGAGAGTGTTGTCGGGGCGTGGCTGAGGGATTCTTCTCTTATTCCCGCGTTTTATCTTTCTCTTTTTCTCATATTTATAATGATGATGATGATGATAATGATGATGAAGCAGTAGTATAAGTATTGGTAGTAGTAGTAGTAGAAGTAGAATCATTGTTGTCATCATCATTATCATCGTCATCATCACCATTACACGTAAAATAGTAATGAAAAGGAGGAGGGAGCTTCTGGGCTGCTGAGGGGGATTCCGTCAAAGTTTAAGTCGCTGCAAGGCCGCTCCGTTGGTGTTGGTGCAGACCCGCGTCACCCGCAGCCACGTGGCCCGGACCGACCGCTCCGTCAGGAATGCCTGTGCCGTGCTGGGATGTGCCTCATCGCTAGGGTTTCATGGGTCAGCTACCTCAAGACTGGCCAGGCGAGGACTGGTGTTGTGCCCCAGAGGGCTACGACGGTCCATCGTTAAAGCCCCGCACACACGCGTAGCTGCCGCGCTAAGCCTGCAGGCGGCGACGCTCCCGAGGGTTAGGCTCTCGTTGAAATAGCATGCAGTCTTCGGGTCCCATCCACTGGTGCCTATCGACCTCTTCGCTTGTGCTCGGCAGACTACGGACTCGGCAGACCCTAGAATGTGCGAACCGTCGGCAGCTGGACCCCTTCCTCCAGGTGCCTCCGGGCAGCTTGTATGTAGTGTGGTGGCTTGTGGTGACCGTGCTGGCCGTGCGGCTGTACCCCCGTGATGGGACGCGTACAGTCCCAGATGGTGCTTCATGCGAGCCCCGAGGCCGCTGCCTTCCTCTCGGGGCCTCAGCCTTGGCGGAACCTCGGTGTGTGTGTGTGTGTGTGTGTGTGTGTGTGTGTGTGTGTGTGTGTGTGTGTGTGTGTATTGGGATATATATCTGTATATATATATATATATATATATATATATATATATATATATATATATATATATATATATATATATATATATATATATATATATCACTTCCAAGCGTTATTTATTATTTGTTTATTATCCTTACGCGGCACATCAGGCGTATGTGCTGCAGGAGGATGAATTAGAAAGATAAATTGATTATTTTCTTGATGTTCGGCCGGCATCTTGCTGTTCATCCCTTCGCGCGCACACTTCAACGGAATCTGTAATATTTTTGCTATGGTTTCTTCACTAAACTCTGTAGTGTTTCTGGCTGTGTCATTTCCCGTGCGTTTAAAGCGCCAGGGCGAGAACCTGCCTCGAGGTGGGCGTTAAATCCTTCAGACACATTGATGGGCGAATCGAGGAGCGGGCAAGAGTTCCCTGGATCAGACATGGGCGGGATGGGGGTGGGAGTGGGTGTGGCGGAGAAGGTCACACACCCAGCCCAACCATAGCCTCGGAACATCCCAACCTAACATTATCCAGCCATCCCATTCCCTCCCTCCCACACACAACACTCTACGGCCCTCCACGTATCCCTCTTTGCCGCTACTTCCATATACCGTCCTCTCCTGCAAGACACACATGGTGATCATTCTAATTATCACCTCCTCACTAACTCAATCACGGTTACTGATCAACAAACGGTTCTTTAGTCACCCCATCCTCTGCAACCACCCACTAACCAGCCATTCCAGTAGGGTAGTGAGGCTAACGCGGGGCATCAGCGGCACTATAACCTACCCTGAAGTGTGGAGAAGGGAAGGTGTAAGGTGTCGCTGGGGGAGGTAAACACTGGCAGACCTCGTTCATGTCGAGCGTCGCGAAGATAAGATGACAGAGCGCGATTGGGGCCATATAATGTGACTGCTCTGGTTTATGGGGTCGAGAACGCCCGGCGGGGATGCTGTTGTGATGGGGACGAGGAGGAGGAGGAGGAGAGAGGGACGAGGAAGAGGAGGGAGTGAGAGCAGGTTTAATTTTCGTGCAGGATTATTAGATAGATCGAAAACAAAAATATTAGGTCAAGAAGAGGGTGCACGTCGTTTAGGTCAAGACGCAAACCGAGACAAATTTGGCGTGGCGAGAAAAAAAGTCCAACGGGGTGGCTTAACGCTTTCACACCTCGTCCTGTATCACGCGACCCTCACGTATTTGGCGAAGTGCTGAAGTCCACGAGCGCAGAGACAACAACTCACACTGGGACGGAACAAAAACCTCCATAATGGCAACTGTGTGCAACCGGACCGTAAATAAACGAAGCAAATAAAAACGTAAAGAAGGACCTGAAAATGACCGGGATACAAAAGTTCACCTCCGCAGCATTACGTCAGTCGCGACTCCCACAAAAGATTAGTCACTGGACCGTATCAAAAGCCAGGACTCAATACCTTAGTTTACCTTCCAATGGCAGAGCAGCGCTTTCTGTAACTACATTTTCCGCGCCCTGAACCCCATTACAAGGACCTCCCACCTCAAGTAAATGCAAACGGGGCTTAGTTATTATCATAAAGCAACACTAGACGTGACCTTATTCGTGAGGAACGTTTTTTTATGCCTGAATGTGGTGCAGACTGCGAGGAGTGACCTGTGAGTGGATGGTAGCAGCGGGGCGTCAGGCTGAACCCAAATCCCTCGGTCCGCTGTCAACAACACGAGGCACTGGGCACTAGATTTACCCACAATCCAAGGCGCTCTCAAACACCATGGATTAGAGAACAGCTTAAGGTTGAAGGTATTGCATTGACGATCAGGGATAAGAAATGTACTTGGGCAGGTCGAATGCGTAGAACTAATGATAAAGACAGGTAAAGCAAGACACGAGGAGGAAGAACAGGAAGAGGGGGAGAGAAATCAGGTTCATCACGTCTTGCAGTGTTCCTTTGTGGCCGCGAGAACCAGGCTTAAAACGAGGGGTTGATTAGCATGGCGACACGGTGCGGCTGTAGTGTGTGGCCTGACGGGGATGGGGCGTGACAAGCGTTGAGCGACCCAGGCACGACGCTGCACACTCCGAGGGACAAAGGCAAGGGACTCGGTTCTGCCTACGTGCGAGAGACGTGTCGGCGGGTACGAAATGATCCTCCAACACGTACTACTTTTGCAACGGACCGAGGGACGTGTCTGGCTGGCTGGCACGTTGGTTGTGTGTGTACGTTGCGCTTGTTGAGAGGGTCGGTCACTGGGTTGGTTAAATGGTTTGTTTGGTTATTTGTTTTGGGTCGGTGCGATAGATAGAGAGTTAGGTTAAAGAATCCAAAGGTATGGTTATTATCGTTATTATTATTTCTACTACTACTATTACTACTACTACTACTACTACTACTTATACTGTTATTGTTAGTATTGATTTTATAGTTGTCTTTTGAATGTCCTTCCTGTGAATGAAAGCTTCAAAGAGGAACACCATTGTTAGTTATGAGGAAAGTCTAAGGAAGACCTACATATGACTTGGCAGACGGGGTAGTTCGTCGAAGGGAGAGAATGGACGTTTTTTCTCTCTCTCTCTCTCTCTCTCCCCCAGAATTTTTGGTGATTTCAATGCTCTGATAAGTAGCAATCTGTTTCATGTTACCAGATTTTTTTGGGGGTGATTTCAATGCTCTGGTAGGTAGCAATCTCTCTCTCTCTCTCTCTCTCTCTCTCTCTCTCTCTCTCTCTCTCTCTCTCTCTCTCTCTCTCTCTCTCTCTCTCTCTCTCTCTCTACCCCCCCCTTCCTTCATCCCTCTCTCCCTGTCCCCTGTCCTTTCTCCCTCACCCTTCCTCCGTCGGGCGGGCTGGTGGTGTGCTCCTGAATCTGGTTTAAGCACGAAGATTAAATAAAGTAGGATTAGCGTCAATCAGAGCCATACGGAGACTTGTGGAGGTGGTGGAAGGTGGAGGGAAGGCTGTGCTCCCTCCCTCCTTTACCCTCTCCCTCCTCCTCTGGTCTCATCCCTCCCTCAGGGTTGGAAAAGGTTGGGGATGGGCGATGTGTCTGTGTTCCTCTACTTCCCTCTTCTAACCCTCCTTCTCCTCCTCCTCCTCATCATCATTATCCTTCCTTTTCTTAGTGTTTGTGTTCCTCTTCTTCCCTCTTCTTATCCTCCTCTTCCTCCTCCTCCTCCTCATTATCATTATCCTCCCTGCTCCTGGGTGTCCGTGTTCCTTTTCTTCCCTCCTCTTATCCTCCTCCTCCTAATCATCACCATCATCATTATTATCATCATCTCTCCTGTTTCTAGTTCTTCGATAACTCTGCCATTTTATCATCCGTTCGATTATGCATGGGGGGGATCTTGCTGTCCCTTACCTCTTTTTATCTCTCTTTTTCTCTCAGATTATTGTGTGATTTCAGGGAGAGAGCGATTAAAGTCCAACCATTAAGTGTATTGAGAAATAATTGAATATCTTGAACTTATGTTAGAAGGAAGGGATTGAATTATATGCTTCCAACTTTTATAACAATGCCTAAGAATTGGACATAGATGCTAGAAAGAAGGGATTGAATTATATGCTTCCAACTTTTATAACAATGCCTAAGAATTGGACATAGATTTGTTTGTTTTTCACTTCCATTTGCCCTGAGCCCCGTGCCTTCCTTCCTTCCTCTTGCCCTTCACTCGACAGACCAACACCTCGTCCTGCTCCAGTACTCCTGCCACGCTCCCCCTCCCTCTCCCTCTCTCCCCCTGCTGCACCCCCCTCACACCCTTGCCATAAGATGCGAGCGAGGAGAGAAATATTGGACAGTAATGCAAGAGGGTACAATGTGAAAAGTACGTTGTTAGCTGCTAATAATATCTTCTAAGTGTATTTTTCGAACCCTTGGTCACTCGTAGAAGTAGTGAGGTAAAGTGGTTCTCTCCAGGCACCCCTACCCCCCCTACTCTCTCTCTCTCTCTCTCTCTCTCTATGCCAGATTTTTTGGTGATTTCAATGCTCAAATAAGTAGCAATCTCAGTTTCATATTACCAGATTTTTTTTGGTGGTGATTTCAATGCTCTGGTAGGTAGCAATCTCTCTCTCTCTCTCTCTCTCTCTCTCTCTCTCTCTCTCTACCAGATTTTTTGGTGATTTCAATGCTCTAATAAGTAGCAATCTCAGTTTCATATTACCAGATTTTTTTTGGTGGTGATTTCAATGCTCTGGTAGGTAGCAATCTCTCTCTCTCTCTCTCTCTCTCTCTCTCTCTCTCTCTCTCTCTCTCTCTCTCTCTCTCTCTCTCTCTCTCTCTCTCTCTCTCGCAGGTAGTACGTGAGATTTACTGGTCACCTAGGCAGCGGGACGTGTTGAAATGCGATATGGAGTCTGTCCGTATACATTCTCCGGTAATGAAGGGCGTCGCGCTAGGTGGCGGCTCAAGTCCCGCTGGGTGCTCGGGGCCTTCGTCGTTAGCTAAAGACTCTGAAGTTCCGACTCACAAATCCGGGAGCCTAAGCCGGCCAGCGTGACCTTGGCAACCCCGCATGACCCTAGCCTCTCTTGTGTGCCCTGCCTCTCTCAGTACACCCTCTTCAGTACACCCACGCACTCATGGTATACGCTTCGGTTACACCCAAGGCAAGTGCATGTGCTTCACGTCAGAGAGAAAGGCAAAAAAGCACCGTCTTGTGGTAAGGTATATTTCCCCTCAATATTCGCACGCTGTCATGGGGGGATTGGTGTGTGTGTGTGTGTGTGTGTGTGTGTGTGTGTGTGTGTGTGTGTGTGTGTGTGTGGGTGGTGGTTATCGCAATACGTACAGACGCCCCGCGGTACACACAGGCCCTCGCGGTATACATCAAGCTCCTCCAGGTACACACACACACACACACACACACACACACACACACACACACACACTGATGCCCCTCACAGTACATCCCGGCAGCCACTCCCTCTGTTTAACCCTTCACCCTCGCCCTAACCGAGCTGTCACTGCGCCGTCATATTTCAGGGTCTTAAGGGCCATTGTTCTGGGCGCCGTTATACATCCACAGATTAAACACCAGCACCACCTCCGCGTCTGGGACACCCACGGCCCGGTGCCCCCGCCCGCCAAGCCTCACCCCGCTACCACGACCCAAGTGGCTGCCTGGGTAATCGCAGTTTCTAGTTAATTTGGCCCCTGCGGAAAAACTACCTCTTATTAATTTCTCTCTGTAGCGATTGTGGCTGAATCAAGTACCGTGGCGTGGAGCCGAGCGGCGAGGGGGAAGTACCGAGGAGGCGGAGGGAGGGTCGGGGGGTGGGGAAGCATCGTGAAGTGAAGGACCGGATGACGTTTTAGTTGGTAAAGGACAATGGCATTTAATTGCTTCAAGTACGTCATGAAAAGAGAAGGAGAGTGGATCAGCCGTAACTCGTGCAGGTGAAAGGACGTGAAGGGGCACAAGGAGCGTGGCGGCGCGCAGGCACGCAGGAGCGGCCGCCTACTGGAGGAGAGACACTTGCCCTGACCTTTCCGGGCGGCGTGCTTCTTGAGGCTCGGCGGCTGATGCACTGCAGGTCCAAAAGGAGGGGGTCAGGAGGTGAAGAGTAAATCTAGCCGCTACTTTATTTATCTTCACTTACATAAGACTGCATGTGGGTTACGTTTCCCTCTACCCCTTTGCTCTTTCACTATTTATTGACCGGTCCTTCTCAGGCTCTTAACAAATATCACCCATAACAGCGTCCACCCCATACTATCGACGTCTTGTACATCGTCAACTCGTCCGTGTTCATCCTTCACCTGATTACTTATCGCTTCCCAAAATCAAGTCCTGGGCAGACTCGTCCCTGATGAACATGGATCACCTGTTGATTTTGTGTCGCGGCATTCCTGATCCCACGGTAGATATGGGAGGCCCTACCTGCGGAGGCTTACCTGGGCTGGGTGAGGGCAGGGAGAGGGACTGGAGGGACTGGAGGAAGGGGGCGACGTATGGGGAGGCAGCTGCGGGAAGTGGTCCTGCTCGCCCTGGGAGACAAGTCGTTAAAATCTTTATGTGGAGTCCTACTGGTGATGTGCAGCGCGATAAGCGTGTCGCTATGACTCTGATTTCGTCATATGAGGACCAGATCGGATGCCGGTACCTGCATTACTCCTGTCTTGCTGCATTTCTCCGCCACCGCAAAGGCAGCAAGGAGGCGATGACGGGCTGGAGGCAAGTACGAGGCGAGGGAGGGACGGAGAGGGGAATTGTCATATAAGCATCAGTCCCGAGACCTGCCTTGCTGCCTGCATCCTTAATGGGCGGGTGGCGGCTGCATGGGTGGACGGGGAAAGAGATGAGGATGAGACAGGTATGTAGGGAGGTAAAGAGGAGGAGGGAAGGGGATAGGGTGTTGCTAGGGAGTGAGTGATAAGCCTTGTTGCTGTTGACATTGTTGTTGTTGTTGCCGCTTCTTCTTTTATTGTTGTCTACACCGAAGAAAGCTTAACACAGGCACCATCTATCTTTGCTTTTTGACAAGGTTATGCTCGATTTTGATTCCCTGTAAAGCTAAAACGTTTAAGAAAGGTAAATTACAAATGACGAGAAACAGAGAAAAAGAGAGAGAAAAACAAAACCAACCAAGCACGCTCCTCTATTATATGAGTAAGCATTTGGCGGGTGGGGGAGAGTGCGGACGGGGAAGGAAGGGAGAGACGGAAGAAGGAACGAGGAAGGGAAGGAGAGAGGAAGGGAGGAGTGGCTGAAAAGGCGACGAGGATAACCTGGAGAGAGGGCGGGCGGTGTTTGCTTAAGGACGAGGTGGCGGAGGATATGGGCGTAGAGACACTGGCGGAGGTACTGGAATGCGCGTAAAAAAAGAAAAGGGGAGAGAAAAGAAAATAGAAGGAAAAATCACCATGTTGACAGAGGGGGAAGGAGAGAGAGAAAGACGCTGTGAGAGAAGACGAGAGGGAGGCAGGAGGAAAGGAGGGTGGGGGGAGAGAGACAGGGAGGTAGAGAGAGACAGAGAGATAGGAGGATGAGACGAGACAGCCTTATCCCTCTAATCACTTGACACTCTCGCCACGCAGCGTAAATATATTATTCAGATGCTTACTTAAGTTTGTTAGCGATGCAAGACCGCTGTGTCGGGGCGGCGGAGGGGTGGCCGGGGTGACGCGGGGAATGGGGGAGACAATTGTGTGTGTGGGGGGGGGAGGGAGGGAGGCAAGAGAGAGAGAGAGAGAGAGAGAGAGAGAGAGAGAGAGAGAGAGGGAGAGGGAGAGGGAGAGAAGAGCGTTAGTTGTGGTGATAAAGAAATAGAAATTATGCTCTGGTATTGACGTTCGCTAAAGATGCAAGTGGCGGAGGATGTTTTGGTGGTGTTGAAGGTTGTGGTGGTGGTAGTGGTGTTGTTGCTGGTGTTGTTGTTGGTGGTGTTAGCCGTGGTGATGATGTTCAATATATGGTGGCTATATTACAAGATTTTTTGGTGATTTCAATGCTCTGGTAAGTAGCAATCTTAGTTTCATATTACCAGATATTTTTTTGGGGTGATTTCAATGCTCGGATAAATAGCAATCTCCGTTTCATATTACCAGATTTTTTTTTACGGTGATTTCAATGGTCTGGTAGGTAGCATTCTTAGTCTCTCTCTCTCTCTCTCTCTCTCTCTCTCTCTCTCTCTCTCTCTCTCTCTCTCTCTCTCTCTCTCTGCTTAATTTTTTTTGTGGCAATGCGTCTGTCTGTTCCAAGTCTCACTCCCTTTGTGTTTAGGACGAAATGTTGGAAAGGTTCAGCAAGGTTAAGTGTCCTCCAGCGCCGGGTGGTGGTGGAGGTGGTGACAGTGGTGGTGGTGGTGGTGATGGTGGTGATGATGGTGGTGGAGTTGATGATGAAAATCGTGATGATGAACTCTGGACAGGAGCGTTCAAATGATATGCTTTGCAGGGTTGTATGGATTCTAGTTTGGGATGAATATGTCTACACACACACACACACACACACACACACACACACACACACACACACACACACACACACACACACACACACACTCGAAGGGATGGAACCACAGCCATACTCTCCTCTCACTCATCTTTCTCCGCGATGTGATAACTTACCTATACCACACACACAGACAGGCCACCTCCCTCCTGTTCCATCCCTCATCCATCTGTACCCTCACGCGCATCCACTTTGTCCCCATCCATCCATCAATCCTCCCTCATTCATACACACCTCTTTCCCATACCCCCCTCCCCTCAACGCTTTGATCCCACTTCCTCCCCTCTCGGCCATAGGGCACCTGAGGCAATCTTCTGTACACACGCATTGTCACGCACCACGACCGACCGTCTCGCCCTCACTTGTCCTCCCTATACTCACCCGCCTGCCGCCCGTGCGCTGTATAGAGGTGAAGGGGGTAGATATATATGTAACATTCATCTTTCCTGTACTTGATTTCTTACTGAGAGAGAGAGAGAGAGAGAGAGAGAGAGAGAGAGAGAGAGAGCGCACTTTGATGGAGGTGTGTATGGCAGCCCACCAGATTTGGGAGTAAGTATGGGCGCAAGAAGAAGATATTGCGAGATATTGAGCAAAAAAAAGTTCATCCTCTTCGTAAAAGGCAGACGCTGACGTGAGGAATACATTAGGACGAGTGCGAAGGTTTGAAAAAGTTAGAGAAAGAAAAAGAGCGGCTGCAGAGATGGAGAGGCAGGAGAGAGTGGAGGAGGAGGAGGAGGAGGAGGTAGGTATGTAGAGTTAGGCAGGTAGCTAGGTAAGTAGAAAGGTGGGCATGTATGTATGTATGTATGTATGTGTGTATATTTGTATGTATGAATATAGGTAGGTATACAAGTACAGTGATTAGTTAGGCAGATAGATTAGGTAGTCGGTATTAAGGGAGGTATATCAATAGGTATTAAGGCAATTAGGGAAGGAAATAGGTATGTCTCTAGGTCGTAAGTAAGGTAGATAGACACAGATAGATAGTGAGGTGGGTAAGCAGGCAGGTAGGTAGGTAGGAAGGCAGTATGGTGAAGGTGGCCGGAAAGAACAGGTGAGCTAGTCTTGTGGAGGTGAGAGGCGTGGAATGTTGAGAGTTGACAGGCGGAGGGTTCGTGTTGACCCCTTCCTATTGTCCACCGTCTCGTTCACACCTTCCACCCACCACTGCCCTTCCTCTCCTTGCTCAGCCCCTCGCCTCGACCATCCTTCCTCATCTTCTCCATCACATTAACTCTACACACCTTCCATCCCTTTATTCCCTCTTGTCTCCCTCGTTGTCAGTATCTCGGCTCATTCCTTCCCTCCTCACTCCACCTCCTCCATCTCCCCTAATCACCTCTACATGTTCGCTCCTCCCTATACCCACAGATGTTGCGCCGGCTAAACGAAACTTTCCAACTTTCTTCCCTATACCAGTCTATGTCTCTTCTTTGGGTTGCGGACTCCCTCACCTCTTCCTTGTCTCCAGCTTCCTCTCCTACCTTCCCTCTTCCCAGACTTGTTCAGGACCTGTTGTTTTGATTTGCAGTGTGGCCAGGTCGGATAGATGTAAGGGTTTTTGTCTATCCGAGGTGCCCAATTGCCCATCTATGTCCAGCGTGATTGTGTTTTTAATTTCTGCTCCCCATACATACACAGACTCATGCTTCCTCCATTCCATTCACCATTCTCTGTAATCTTTTCTCCCTCATTGCCACAGACATCGTATCTTCCTTCATTCCTGCGTCTCTTTTTTCGCTCGCTTGCTTTTAATTTCAACTCCCCATACACACACAGGCGCATGCTCCTCCCATCCACCATTCTCTGTAATCTTTTCTCCCTCATTGCCACAGACATCGTATCTTCATTCCTGCGTCTCTTTTTTCGCTCGCTTGCTTTTAATTTCAACTCCCCATACACACACAGGCGCATGCTCCTCCCATCCACCATTCTCTGTAATCCTGTCTCCATCATCGCCACTGTCATCGTATCTTCCTTCATCTCTTCGTCTCTCTTCTCTCGCTTGCTATCTATCACTACCACAACCTCATAAGCACAAAAACATGCATACTTTTCCCTCATCCCGTTTTCTTCACTCTTCCTAACCTCCCTGCCACTGTCTGCGCCATGGTCTTCGCCCCGCCGCCGCGCCGTTCCTCCTATCATCCCTCTCCGTGCCTCCCTGCTGCCTCTCGCCTCCTGTCGGTGGTGAGGTGGGCCCAGCCGCTTCACATCGCCGTTCTTCAGCGCCGTGCCGTATATAGGCGACGGAGTGACAGTATCAGACAGCTCGCCGGCCTCGCAGTAACCGCTCCTCCCGCATATTTACATCTTATTGCCTCCACGTCACCCTCGCACAATCACGTATTATAATCAGACTGCATTTTTAAAGTTGCATATTTGTCATAATGGAAGATGGATGGCTTCTATTCCTAGGGCCTGGTGTGTGTGTGTGTGTGTGTGTGTGTGTGTGTGTGTGTGTGTGTGTGTGTGTGTGTGTGTGTGTGTGTGTGTGTGTGTCATGAGGCTTGTGATCCGCGGGTTAGTTGGGAGAAAAAAAAGGAAAAAAAAAAGAAAAGAAAACGCTAAATTTGAGTTGTTCGAAAGCTCTTTGCTACTCACTTGTGCCTATTAATGGAAGGTTAGTTAGATAATTAGTTAGTTAGTTAGTTAGTTAGTCGTTTAGGGTTTTGGTGGTGCTGAATTTTTAAGTAGTAATAGTAGTGGTGATGGTGGTGGTGATGGTTATGGTGATAGGGGCGAGGGTAGTGTATGGGTCGCCGGGGGAGCCATATTCCTTCTTGACTAACCTTTACACACACCAAAAAATCTTCCCTCGGGTGGCGGCGGGCGATGAAAAAACGAGAGATGCTGCTGTGTTAAGAGAACCATTTATATACTTTTTTTCTTCTTCTCTATCCCTCTTTCTTCTCAGGTAGTCGTAGTAGCAGCATCACCAACAGCAGCAGTAGTAGTAGTAGTAGTAGTAGTAGTAGTAGTAGTAGTGGTGGTGGTGGTGGTGGTATGGCCAGGTGGGTCTTCGCCGTGGGCCAGCGCAGGTAACTATGCCGGTGAGATGTTTATCACAGCCTATTAGTTCCCTAGTGTCGACTATTTTTTATTCAAATTCCTCGTAAGTGTCATGATCCCTCCCACCTTCTCCCACCACCACCACCGCTCCGGCCCCTCTCCTTCACAACACGCCATGATGGACCAGCGTGCTTCTGTGTCTTATGCTCAGAAAATTGGTGAAAATGCGTTTGAGTTGTAGAGAAAGCGCGTTCATTGCTGTGGTCTTTACCGCTTTGCCGTTTCACCGTTTTTATGTGGTCTCCTCGTCCCCCGTTTTCTTCAAGTTGGTCTGGGCTGCTGCTGCGTTGACCCCCTTTTCTTCGGGGACTCGAGGTGGGGGTGGGTGGGTGAGGAAACGGTCCTTGAGAAGTTTTATCGCTGGTTTATACACGGGTCTTTATTTGGTCTCATTTGGTGGCCTTTCATGGGCTCCTTATAAACGCTGGCCAGGGAACCCGACTGTAATAATCTTGGGCTTTGGGCTGCGTCGGGGAGGAGCACCAAGTTATCCCTTTTTTTGCGTCACACCAGACTGCCCCCGTCGCTCCCTTGGCCCCGGCAGCTCGAGGGATCCCAGGTCATCAAGGTGTTCTGCCCCTCACCTCACCCTTACCTGCCTCGCCTCTCCCTCCAGCTCGTCTCATATCCCTCGACCTGACCGTCACACCTACCCGGGTGACACTAATCGCTCTGCCATAATCTGATTGCTTCATAAAACCCCCTGAGGAAAGACAAGAAAAAAAGGTGTTTCCGGTTCTATAGTAGCTGGTGGTCTGCGACGGGCTCGAGCGGTGGGTAATGGGCCTTGAGCTGCTCAGAAACGAAGGATTGATGCAACGATAGAAAATTTATGCTAAAGTAGGGTTTTAAGATTGATTCCATTGATAACGGATCCGATGGGCTGACAAGGTTTGCGCGCGTTCCATAGGAGTAGTGTGTGTGTGTGTGTGTGTGTGTGTGTGTGTGTGTGTGTGTGTGTGTGTATGTGTGTGTCGGTGTTTGCAGGGCTACTTACGTGGAATAGATGGGAAACTACAAAGGAAGGTGCAGGCCGTTCATTCCTGTAGTGTAAGAGTTGTCCTACAAAAAGGGCTTGTATACCATGGGAGTATTTTCAGCCAACAGGAGCCAGCATGAAGCACGTTATTGCAAGCATCCCTTTGCTTTCTCTTATTATGATCATGAATAAACATTAGCTGCTCAGGGCAAACGAAAACATTCAACTCGTATTTTTTTCAGTGGTCTATAAACAGCCGCCTTTATCCGTGTATAATAAAGGAGTGACAAAGCGGTTTGGCTGTCAACATTAATATCCGCTTCCAGTCGGTCAAACATATCGTCTGGCTCGCCGTCAGGCCCGTGCGTGCATCTGAAAAATCTATGTTTTCTTTCAGTCTTTTGATGCTGGATGCAGGGCTGCGACTTTTATATATTCTGCCCCCCCCCAAAAAAAAATACATCTGTGGGATTACTGGAGGGGGGTTGAAGAAGGGCTATATAAACCAACTGCTTGTTAGCGGAAGTGAGGGATAAGATTCTGCCTCCCTACAGAAGACGGCAGTTATCCATGCCTCTTGTGGTCCTGTTTTCATGTGTCTCGGTCGTTGTGGTGGCCGTTCAGCTCGCCATTTAGTCGCCATCCCCCGTGAACAGCCGCCAGGGACCACTCCTCCATCCTGCAGGTGTGGCGGGGAAGGCGGGGAGGGTCTGGCTGCCCCTCGCTGCCGTGCCTGACTCTTCGCCACCCACCGGCAGCCCATCTGTTTACTGAGGTCTGTTGTCAACACATGGGGGAGCCTCACCCCCTCCGTCCACCCAGCGAGGCTCCGTAATGACGCTTCTTGACCTCGGGACCCCGGACTGTCGCTGCGGTTGTTGCTGCAGCGTTGTGGTTGCGGGGTGGTGGCTGGTGCCTCGCGCCTCGCCCGCTCGGTGTTGGCAGCTGCTGATTTCGTTCTTGACGGGCCTGAAGGAGACTGACATCTCCACCTGCTGGCCGTGGCTGATTAGACTGCCGTGCGTCCCTCAGCCACGCGCGACTCCCTGCGGCCTCGGGTCACCACTCCGTGCCTCTACGGGTTGCTTTTCTGATTTACGCCCGTGAAAGTTGTTTGCTCGAGTCCTATTCATCCATGCGTCATCGGTGACTCTTTAATTGCAGAGTCAATCTTACGCCTTTGTTCTCTGGGCTTTTCCCTTCACCACCCTTCCTTCCCTCCCTTCTGTTCCTTGCCTCCCCTCACGGACAAGGCGGGGACGCTCAAAGGGTCGCATCAGTGGCCGGACGGTCTGGCTGCCAGGGAGCATGATGGATCGCTTTCATTGTGTTCTTGTGTTCCCCAGTTTGTCAGCTTTCATTCTTTATGTATCTGACTCTTGTGGTCTCTCCTCCGCATAGCCTGTGTGGTCCTCAGACTGCGTTTTAATACCAGAGTGATTGTCATCCACCGCTACTTGCTGTGATAATTGCATTGATTTTCCTAATATTTGCGTTTGTACCAGGGAGGGAGAGGCTGGAGGGAAAGAGTCGGGTTGAGTGGCCGCCGGGTCGTCAGGAGAGATTAATGTTCCTGGAGTTGACCGTGATGCTCATTTTCTTACTAAGAGCAGGGAGAGAGTGAGGGATGACGAGAGGAAAGGTGGGAGGAGGGGAGTGAATAGAAGGCGGCATCAATCTGAGTCTCGTACAGGAACAAAACGGAGCAGTTACAGTGTAATAAAATATTTCAAATCAAGATAACAGCGGAAAAAAAGAGAAGTTATCTTGTTAATGCGTTTGACTCTCTTTATTATTCTTGTCAAAAGAGAATGTGGAGAAAAAAATCACTCAAGCATCAAGAGATCGTAATCTTGCACAAATGAAAGACGTTATCAGAAGCTGTCAACGAAACTATCACGAAAAACAAAAATTACGGAAGCAAGAACGAAGGAAGATTCAAGCATTAAACACATTTCGATAAAGGAATGGCATATCGTAAGAACCCGGCCATAATAAAACATAAGAACTACAAACCCAATACGACACCGAAAAACTCATTAGAGGGATGGAAACTATACCAAAAAAATGGATATCTCTGTTTACTTAACATTAAAGAAAGGAAAGAGAAGACCTCGAATTGGGAACCGGAAAAAAGTCAAATGAAATGGAAAAGGGAACCAAATGCAGATAGAACCCCCCCCCAAAAAAAAGGGACAATGAAACCAAGAAATGAACGCAAAGATGAAACAGAGGAAGACCGCACCATAGGAAAGGATGAAAACACCAGAGGGAAACGTCGAACCCCAAAGAGGGACAGAGGCGAAGGGCGAGCTGGAGATCAATTCACCTCGGAGACGCAACCACCGCCCAGAGGGAGCCACCTTAAAGAGACACGGGTCCTCCTTTAAGTCCGTGTGTAGTTTATTGTTAGTGCTCCGTCCCGCTGAAAACAAAAAGAAATGGGACTCGGATGAATAATGTAACTATATAGCTTGGCTTTCACCCGAGTCAGATTGAAAAATAAATATCTAGCAAACCACCAACAGCGCCGAAGTGCCTGGGGAAGGGTCCGCCATAACTCCTTGAAGTCCCAAGTCGGGGGAGGCAAGGAGGGGTGATTGTCCGGACGAGAGAGGGAGAGAGAAAGAGAAAAAATAGAGGGTTATTGTAGCGTTTCTGTGGGGGAGGAGGAGAGCTTGTCTGCAGCCTCGACACACCTCACCGCAAGACCTTAAGGTTACACACACTCAGCATCACGGAGTACTCTGAGGAGGTACATTGCTGCCCCAACCCATACTCGCTGGCGTGGGTCAGGGACATCACATTATGTAAAGAACAATCCTCTCATACGTACTCCAGGTGGTGGTAAGCCGACCCCCTGCCAGTCTGCGCCCTCAACCCACCGCCCACCGCCGCCCACCACCGCCCGCCGTAAACCAGCCGACACCCAGCGCCGCCCACGATTATCATCCTGGTTATGAGCGCCGCCAGACAGTAATGCCGACCTCGTCTTGTCCGTTGACGCGCCCAGCGAGGGAGGAATTGGAGGAGAGAAACTTTACGTAGGATTGGGAAGCAGAGAACGCCTTGAAAAGATTGGTAGATAGATAGATAGATAGACAGATAGATTGATTGATAGATAAACAGAGATATCACTTTACGTAGGATTGGGAAGCAGAGAACGCCTTGAAAAGAATATCACTTTACGTAGGATTGGGAAGCAGAGAACGCCTTGAAAAGATTGGTAGATAGATAGATAGATAGATAGATTGATTGATAGATAAACAGAGATATCACTTTACGTAGGATTGGGAAGCAGAGAACGCCTTGCGAAAGATAGATAGATAGATAGATAGATAGATAGATAGATAGATAGATAGATTGATAGATAAACAGAGAGATATCACCTTTTGCATCCTCGTCTTTCGAAACAAATAAATGATCACAATATTCTCTGTTTTTTTTATATATATTTGTTACTGTATGTGTGTGTGTGTGTGTGTGTGTGTGTGTGTGTGTGTGTTTTCCTTTTTTATCATGTTTTCCACCTCCTTTGTATTACTCGTTTTCGTAGTCGTTCTGTCATCGGTCATCGTTTTCTTCAAGTCATCAATAAGTCGTCGTTATCGTCCTCACCAACACCACCACCACATCCTCATCCTCCTTCTCCTTCTCCTCCTCCTCCTCCCTCACTCCTAATTACACCTTGGTTAATGCGGCGGCGTCTCTCTTCACCCAAGTGGTAATAATATTTATGTATTATATAATCCCGGCCATAATACCGGTGTTTACCAGGCGGGTTCAAGAAACAGGTCCTTTTAAATGTTAATAATAATACTGATAGCAAGAGCGTGGAGTCCGCCCCTTAGCTATGTGTATAATCTTGCTCGTTAGGTTTATGGCGCGCGGCTCCTTGCCCACGCAGTAAATATAGCAAATTCCTCACTAAAGATGGATAACATACGCCGGTCCGTCCCCTCCTTCCTTTTCCCGCCTCCTACTTCCAATACACTGATACCACCACCACCACCACCACCACCACTACCACTAACACCAGCTTCTGTTCTGCGTAAAGAGCGAGAGATTGCTAGAGAGAGAGAGGGTGTCAGGGGGGTAAGGGAGACTGGTGGCGCCACGCTGGTGTTTGCGACTGATGAGGGTGATGGCGGGGGAGATGGTGGTGGTGGTGGTGGTGATGGTGGTGGTGGTGATTGTGACGGTAAAGCCAGCCTGGATGATGTGACGGATTGACAATGCTGATGATGATAATGATTCTTTTTACACACACACACACACACACACACACACACACACACACACACACACACACACACCTGTATAGCTGGAGAGGCGGCAAACCCGTTGTGGGCAGCCAGGTGTGTGGAAGCGTCGCTCATCATCGCTCGAGGCCGCGTGTGGGAAGGGCAACGACGATGAGGTGATGGTGGTGGTGGTGGTGGTGGTGGATGTTTTGGCCGATGAAATGAAGAGGAGTATTGTGGTAAACAGAGAGAGTATGCAGAAGTTAAGGAAGAGGAGAAAGAGGAAGAGGAGGAGAGAGCAGTTTCCTCGGGCGATACTAACTTCCCATTTTTTAATCTCTCCCTCACACGCACAACTGGCAACATAGGAGATAAGTAAATGATCTACAACACGGCTATGCTTTGTTCCATCCGTAAATACTAAAGGCAAAGACGGAGCACACACTAAAATGCTTGTAACGTCGGCGCTCACCTCTGTCTCTAACCAGAAGCGGAACACAAGGCAGGAATGACGCCCAGGTTACCATAGTTTGCCATTCCCCGGTACTCATTGACCAACCTGAAAGAAAGGGTGAAGAGAATGGAAATTTAAACCCGGGCCCGTGGATTCGTAGCGCGTTAACTATTATACAACGGAGGGTTCTTTAACGTACTGGCTCGATCCCTTTCCTTCATCCGTCCGTTCTGCCCATCGCCCGTCTATCCATCCGTTCACCCGTCCGTTTTCTTTCCCTCCACAACGCCTCCTGTCCGCGCCCCACGTCTCTCCCTTCCTCCTAACTACCGGCAGGAGGCTGTGGGTTGAGTCATTAAAACTACCATCCTTTAAAAGTCTATCAGTCTTCATATCTCCACATTTGCAAGTCAGTAAGGAAGTATGTGTTCATTTTATCAAAGGTGGAGAGTCGCGGACTAATCTCTCTCCTCCTCCTTCTCCTCCTCCTCTTCCTCCTTCCCCTCCTCCTCCTCCTCCTCCTTCTCCTCTTCCTCCTCCTTCCCTGTCTTCTACCTCCTCCTCTTCCTTCTCTTCCTCGTCTTGTATTTTTTTCGCTTTTTGCAACTTATCATACCTGCATCACGCGCTCTTCCTCCTCCCGTATGCCAGATCACCCTCCCCAGACAGGTGTTCCAGCAGGTGTTATGGGGCGCAGGTGACTTCGTTTAGGCTTGGCTCAGTAAACTCACCCACCGTAATGTGATAAAAAGTAAAGAATTGCATGTATGATAAAGATGATTTTTTTTTTGTGGGTCGATAAGTCTGACGTCCTTTGCGATCTCTCTCTCTCTCTCTCTCTCTCTCTCTCTCTCTCTCTCTCTCTCTCTCTCTCTCTCTCTCTCTCTCTCTCTCTCTCTCTCTCTCTCTCTCACACACACACAGAGAGAGAGAGAGAGAGAGAGAGAGAGAGAGAGAGAGAGAGAGAGAGAGAGAGAGAGCGAGAGCGAGAGCGAGAGAGAGGCGACTAATAATAAATATAAACAATTAAGAAATAACCACAAAGTTAAAACTCCATTGTTACACCACTACAAAGGCGTCACCACTCAAGAATCTCATCAACAAGGCACACTAAACTAACCCCGCCGAGGCACCACCACCGGCCCCTCGACCCTGCGCCCCCATGCCACACCCAAGCCTAGCGGCCCTGCGAGACTCACACGCCGACCCCAATCACAGCAAAGACGTGATCCGCGGGAAACTCCATGCAGCTCCGAGGCACATTCCAGCGAGCGAACACATGCAGCGATTTCAGCCGCTCCGGGAATCTGAAAGAGCGCAGGAAATACTTCTTCTAATCACCTGCATTGCTAATAGTGAGATACGACTCCGATAGTCCAACCACTCCATCAGGACGACGCGACTGGACGACTTCCGAGCGGGTACTACCTCTTTCTCAGCGTGTCGCGTCGTCATCGCTCTTCTACGTCGATATTTGCGTAATGGACTTATTGTTAGCCCTTTACGGTGCGCTGGCACGACCCTCGCCGGGGAAGGAGGGTGTGTTTGCATGCACGAGGAAACACGACTGATGCTGGAGGGCGATATCCACGACGCTCTCCAGACTGTCACATTAATACGTCATGACCTTCGCCCAGGGGTGGAGGGGCGGACAGAGGGACGCGACCGGGATTACGGGGTAGGTGGATGTTTAGAGGGCGAAAGGTGGAAGAATGGAGGAGAGGAGGAAAACAAAGTGATTAGGGAAGAAGATGGAGTACGGTGAGAAATTAGGGTACAGAGAGAGAGAGAGAGGGGGACTGGGAGAGAGGGAGAGAGAGAGAGCGCAGAGCCAACGTCCTGCTCTCGAGAAAGGTTATCAGGTGAGTCGCGTGTGTCGTCGGGAAAGGACTGCTTAAGAATAGCCGCAACGGTGATGATGCCGCGACACAAAGAGGGCGAGTTCGTACAGAAGGTGACAAAGCACGCTGGTATGTGGAGTAAGGAGCGAGAGACTGAGGGAGGGAGGGAGGAGAGAAAAACTTACCATGGGATTAAGCTGACAAGATGGAGAGCAGCGGGAGGGGGAGGAGTTTATGTGAAAAGATAAAATGCCATGAGTCTGGGAAGTGAGTTATCGGACCTCGGAACTCGTTGGCCACAAGTCACAGGGGAGGAAGTCAAGACCACATCTACCCCCACCACAATAGCGGCCACTCGGAAAAGCAAAGATAATAGGCCTTTCTTCCGTGCATTAATTAAACATGTGCATACTCCGGCTCATTTGGTATCCCTGGGCCGCGGCGTTGCAGGTGTCGACCGGTTTGGCCTGAGCTCACACCTCCCGCGTTCACATGCAGCGAAGAATGCTCTCCGCCCACCTGCCTCCAGAGTCCCTTAACCTGCATCATATTTGTGTTCCGCGGCGCCAAGCAACACTCCGTCCACTGATGCCAGACCAAAAAAGCGATGGCAGTGTCCCGGGTTCACGCGCCGTAGTTCCCAGGATGAGTTCAGTTATGTCGCCGGCTTTAATTAAGGTGATGCGGCCTGGATTAAACGAAAAAAAAATGTTGTCTTCTGGCTCAGCTGGTTCTGCTATCTTCTAAGTTGGCCGAAATTGGTGCTTGGTGGTCCCGGCGGCCTGAGGGGGCGCCGCCGGCCGGCCTGGTTTAGTGTCCCCGCGTGACTGACACCTGACACGCTAACGAGGCCGCGTCAAGGGTAATAGTGATACTTAGGCGGCCGCGGCCCCGCGCTGTACCCCCCGCGCCATTATCTGTCCCTCCGCGCTCCTTATCTCCTCGTTTATCGGCCTTTCTCTTTTCCTCTCTTCACCGTTTTCTTTTAAATTTGTTTCCTTACGCTCATCATTATCTCAATATATATATATATATATATATATATATATATATATATATATATATATATATATATATATATATATATATATATATATTTGTGTGTGTGCGTTTGCATTTCCATATTTGGAGAGAGAGAGAGAGAGAGAGAGAGAGAGAGAGAGAAGAGAAGAGAGGAGAGGAGAGGAGAGGAGAGGAGAGGAGACAAGGCGCCCCCGTCACCGCGCGGCAAACTCGCTTACTGGTTGCCTCCACTAATTTCTGAGAACACACAAGAATTCTCGATTAATTGTCGTCCCTTGTAATGTATTTAGGCTTATCGGGTGTTTAAATGATATTATTCTCGAAGCCCTATTATTTTACTAACGAGTCTTCGGTTCTCGTCTCGCCAAGTTATTTTATTTTTATTTTTTATGCTTTGAGGAGGAAGAAAAATACAAGTGGTGGATGGAGTGGAGGACGGGGGAGAGTAGAGGCTGCAGTGATGGAGGTGGGGGTGGTGGTGGGTGGATGAAGCGGAGGAGGGAGAAGAAGGAGGTGATGGTGTTGAAAATGGAGGAGTTATTGATCCTGATATCATTGGCGGTTACCGGAAAGAGGTTGTGCTGAAGAGGGATGACGTGATGGCGGTGAGGGAGATGATGGAGGTGCGAGGATGATGCGTCGAGGGGAGATGAGGGATGCTAGTTTGATTCAGTAGTGATGGTAGTAGTAGCAGTAATAGTAGTAGTAGTAGTAGTAGTAGTAGAGGAGGGTATCAGGACACCTCTCCTCCCGAAATTGACCTATCTTTCGGCCACTCCTCTAACTCTTTTTTGGAGCAGTGAGTAGCGGGCTTTTTTTTTTTTCAATATCGTTTCCTTTTTTATGCCCTTGAACTGACTCCTTTGCTGTAAAAAAAAAGTAATAGTATTAGTAGTATTAGTAGTATTAGTAGTAGTAGTAGTGAAAATAATGGTTGTAGTGAATTAAGGTGTAAAAGATTGTGAGGATGATGGCGGCAAATCTTCCCTTCATTAGTGTTTGCGTAGGGGACGTAAAAATGAAGGAAGAGAAATGGTCTGGAGCGTCCCGGGTGACTGACGGCCGGTGGGAGGCTGGGCTGCCCCTACCTGGCCGGTGCGTTTAATTGATTAGGGAGGATGATGGGTGATGTGTGGCCAGGTGGGCGCCAGGTGAGTCTCCCTTGGACGCTGATGGTTATCTTTCCACGCCCCCCCACCCCCCCACCTGTCCTCCCCCACCCCACCCCCCACCCTTGCTCGCACATGTCTTGTAGTCACACACACACACACACACACACACACACACACACACACACACACACACACAGACACACACACAGGCACACACACAGCTCCCCCCCTCCCCACACCCACATATGCCAACGCTCTTTGTTTTTCTTCTTTTCTTTTCTTTCTTTTTTTTTCTATTTTCAGAGTGCGTGTTTTCCTGTTAGTTTAATACTCCCACGCGCGTGCATGTGTGGTAATGCCCTCATGGTTTAATCGCGTGAATTTGCAGCTCGTCTTCTACTGGCATTTGAAAAAAAAATCTCCTGCATGAACAGTGCGCGAACCTCTCTCATCCCGCACGGTGCTATCCCAGCGCTTAGTTTACTACGCTACGGAGGTGTGTATGTGTGTATATGTGTGTGGTGGTGGTGGGGGAGAGGGGGGGGAAGGGGTCAGCGATCGCGTACGTGACCATGACCTATCAGTCCCTCACGAACACCACACACACACACACACACACACACACACACACACACACACACACACACACACACACACATATTCCTTGTTCTCCTCCTCCCCTCGCATGCCACGACGCTCCCCCGCCCACACGCCCGCGATACTGCCACACCTGCGCGCCCCACCTGAGGAACAGACCCGCGCCACAGACACACGTAACTTACACCTCCATCGGCCCTCCTGCGTAACAGCCTCCGGGAGTCTTCCTTCGTTTAGATGAGAACGATAGTGATTTTACGCTTGTTGCAGTACGGCGTAAATTAATGAGCAAATAATTAAGTGGGTTTAATAAGCAAAACATTTCATCGGGGGCGGCAGATAAATCTCGGTTAATGGTATACTTGTGTCGTGTGATGAATTAAGAAGGAATAAATGAGCTCCCCGAGAAGTATGCCTGCGAGTTATTAGATTATCGTACACAAAGGAAGAATCATAAACACAAACAGTATAGTGACGTGCGTACAGGTGATGGAGGGCGGGGAGGAGAGGGGGAGGGGTACGAGAGGAGGTAAGAAGGGAGGAGAGGGGAGGGGTACGGGAGGAGGTGAGAAGGGAGGAGAGAGGAGGGGTACGGGAGGAGGTGAGAGGGAGGGAGAGGGGTGTGGAGTGGGATGAGGAGAGGGGAGGGTGTTAAAGGGGAGTGAGAGGGAGGGAGAGAGGTGTGGAGTGGGATGAGAAGAGGGGAGTCAGCCGGGTGATGACCGCACACCGCACAGCCCGGGGAGTCAGTCAGCTGATCGGCACGGCATCAAGCCCTCATCATTAACACTCACACGACGACCGATGTATATGATGTAAAAAAAAAGGAAAATTAACCTCACACGCACCCCCCTCACCCCCCCCTCCCCACACACACACTTATAGACTTACAATAAACAAGTCCCAAGCAACCGGAGTCCTATTTAGCGACAGTCGTTGTTGTAGCGACCATGTTTGTGTTGGTTAGAGCTCCACCGGGCGTGCGATCAGCTGATTTTTGTTGACACATAGTTCCCACACTTCCTGGATGAGAGGACGGACGAGGTGGCGGGACGGGGAGACAGGGGGAAGGTGCAGGATGGAGGGATGGGTAGGTGGGAGGGTGGGTTGAGGTAGTGTGACGGGATGACGGGGTGATGGCGGGGTGGGGTGAGGGGTGAGGGGAGGTGTGTGACCGGGTGGCAATACATTATCTCGGTCTGGGTACACGCTCATGATTTACGCCCTCAATTATAAAGCTCTCACGGGGAATAGATTGGTCCACTGATGTTGGCATGAGTGGTGAGCAACGCCCAAACCATGCACCTCCCCGCCGGTGTGTGTGTGTGTGTGTGTGTGTGTGTGTGTGTGTGTGTGTGTGTGTGTGTGTGTGTGTGTGTGTGTGTTGCATTCCTGCGCGCGCACTTGTATACATCTTACGATTTCCTTATTCGTAAGTTGTTGTTCTTTTTTTTATATAATTTTGCCTTGTTAACTCTTACTCCTTGGACTTGTAATGAGCTGGTGTGTGTGTGTTTTTCCCCTGCGGTGCACACACACGCACACACACACACACACACACACACACACACACATGGACACCTATTTGCATGCTTATCTATTCATCACATGCATTTATCATGATTTGAATATTTGTTTATCTATAAATCCGAGAAAGACACTGTGACCCCAGGGACCGAGGGTGAGGGGGGAAGGAGGGGAGGGGGGGATGGAGGGGGGAGCTGGAAGGAGCGATAACCAAAATGAACTCTAATGAACATGACCAAGGCGGGTGTTTGCATTGGGCGCCGCGGCAAGAGTTATAGAGGGGCGCCCGATGACAGTCGCTGGGAGGTCCATGTTTGTCAGTGTTTGGCGTGTTTGCGTGTGAGTGTGTGCGTGTTTCCGTGCGTGGGGTGCGTGAGTGTGTGTGTGTGTGTGTGTGTGTGTGTGTGTGTGTGTGTGTTTGTGTGTATGTGGGAAGGAGGGTGGGCAATAGGAAGGATTTTCGAATCATACCTCCGATTTTTTTTTTCTATGTATATGTATTAATTTATTTATCTCCATCTATTTACCTATCTATCTATCTCTGTCTATTAATCTATATATCTCATCCTCATCGTCACCATCGTCTTCATCCACTGATAATCCATTGCGTGAGAGGCCTTTCCCAACGTCCTCCATCTCTGTCTTTTATGCGACGTCAAGTTTCTGAGCCATATGACAACAATGTGCAACTGTTTTCATTTGCATATTGTAATTCATAATGTTACTGTATTTACCAGAAACACTGCACCTATTTCCATTTTCTCTCTGGGATGTTTGTCGTGGGTGGATTTGAGTTCATTGTTTATCCTAGAAATATGTTGACCTCTATTATGTAATCATTTTATGTCATCCTAATTGTTTATCTTAATGTATTTATGTGTTTTCCTTTTCTCAAGTTTCTATCATGTAATTCTTATATGTCGTTCTACCAGCTGAATACTAAACCTCTCCTTCGTTTTCTTCATATTTATCTATTTATTTATTCTTATATGTCGTTCTAATTGTTTATCTTAGTGTATTTTCCTTTTCTCAAGTCTCTATTATGTAATCCTTATATATCCTCCTACCAGCTGAATACTAAACCCCTCCTTCGTTTTCTTTATATTTATCTATCTATTTATTCTTATATGTCGTCCTAATTGTTTATCTTAGTGTGTTTTCCTTCTCACAAGCTTCTTTTATGTAATCAGTTTATTGTCCTACCAACTGATTGCTAAAACTTACCGTCGTTTTCCTCATATTTATCTTCGGATCCACGTAACAGAATCTCTCAGGAACTCCCCGATCATTCTTTGCATTCTCTTCCCGGACTCACTCAGTAAAGCTATGCCACCCGCTCTGTACTGATTTAATGGACTATTCAGTAATTTCACCCTACATCACTCATTAACCGTGAACACACACACACACACACATACACATACACAACCCTCCCTTCCCCCCACACACATTTCTGCATCCCCCCCACACACACTCCCCCTTCCCCCCACACAGATTTCTACATTCCCCTCCCCACACACACAACCCCCCTTCCCCCCACCCCACATTTCTACATTTCCCAACATTGCGTCATCTCTCATTCCTCAGTCTCTTTACTCCTGACATCACCACGACCACCACCTCCTCCCTGTCACCTGCTTATGCACCTGTCAGCCTCCCCCACACCGCTCCCCTCCTCCTCTCCTTCCTTCCTCCCCTCGACCCCCGCCATCCTCCTCCCCCTCCCTGCCCTCGTCCACTGCCCTTCGTGACAGCTATGCCGGTGGGAAGTCTTACAGCAGAAGCATCTTAGCTTATCAGATGAAGAGGTTAATTTATAGCTTGCTTCATCCACCTGCTCCTTACCTCTGTGCTGGAATCCGTGTGTGTGTGTGTGTGTGTGTGTGTGTGTGTGTGTGCGTGTGTGTCAATATAGTTTGCACACACACACACACTCACACTCTCTCTCTCTCTTTCTCACACACACACACACACACACACACACACGCACACGCCGGTTCTTTATCATAGTGACTTATTGATATGTATGCTTCTTTACACTTCCAATTCTTCTTCCTCCTCCTCCTCCTCCTCCTCCTCCTCCTCCTCCTCCTCCTCACCCGCATCTTTCACTTGCTTTATTTGCTGTACTCCTTGTCAGCCATTTTTTTTCACCCTGTTCTTTATGGATGACCAGAATGTGGATGTTAGCCTATATAGTTTTTGCTGAGTGCGTTCGTTTGTTGGCTCTCTTTGTGTGTATGTGTGTGTGTGTGTGTGTGTGTGTGTGTGTGTGTGTGTGTGTGTGTGTGTGTGATCATTGTTACCGTAAATGGAATATAATTTTGCCACGGTCCACATCTGCCCACGAAGGTTGATTAGTTTGGTAGAAGAGGAGGAGGAGGAGGAGGAGGAGGAAGAGGAGGAGGTCGAGGAGGAGGAGGAGGAAGAGGAAGTGGGAGATTATGAGGTAGATTTGTGACGTCTATTAAGGGAGACATGCTAACAACAGTAATTATTTTTGTCTCATGTACGTGTGTGTATGGCGAAGGTACACACACACACACACACACACACACACACACTCACACACACACACACACACACACACACTACCCCTCCCCTTGTAGAAGCACTAACCAGAGCACACCTTTTCTCCTTCTTACAGGTATGTGTGTACGCGGGGTCACCTGTGTCATATCTAATACTGTGTGGAGTCCAGCTGTTTACCCCGCGCCAGGTCAGACAAGGTTCGACTGTGCATGTTAGATTTAAGCTCCTTCTCTCTCTCTTCCTCTCTCTCCTACTTACATTTCGTCGCCGCGCCTCGATAGTCTGCCTCTGCTATTGGTACATCGGCTGGTGAGATGTTATCGAGCCCCATCAGTACTCCTTGTGACCCTGGCGGCCCTTCCTTCCTCCTTCTGCACCCCCTTCCTCCTCCTGCCCTCCCTTCCTCCAGCACTCCCATCCCGCAAACCAAGCCTGTTCCTTTCCTGTCCTTCACCTCCGCTCACTCAGCCTTCCATCGCCTCTCCCATCCATTTCTTCCACTTTCCTCCTCTCCTATCCCCTCTCTTTCCCTGCTCCTCCTCCCCACCCGCCTGTCAGTCAACCTCTCGCCTATCCTTCGTTTGTTTTTGTCCTGTCCGTTTTCGTTGATATTTCCGTTTTCTGATTGACTTTTTTTGTTGTTTTTGCTAATGTGCTGGAAATTCTTGTTTTTTTTTATATTTTTTTGTGTGTTTTGTTTTTTATTATGTAGGGTGATTAATAAACTATCTCTGCCTCTGTCTCTGTCTGTCTGTCTGTCTCTGTGTGTCTCTGTGTCTCTGCGTGTCTCTGTGTCTCTGTGTCTGTCTCTCTCTGTCTCTGTCTCTCTGTTTCTGTCTCTCTGTGTGTCGGTGTGTCTGTGTCTCTCTGTCTCTGTCTCTCTGTTTCTGTCTCTGTGTCTCTCTACCTCTCTCTGTGTGTCTGTGTGTCTGTGTCTCTCTGTCTCTGTCTCTCTCTGTCTCTCTGTCTCTGTCTCTCTGTGTATCTCTGTCTCTCTCTGTCTCTCTGTGTATCTCTCTCTCTCTCTCTCTCTCTCTCTCTCTCTCTCTCTCTCTCTCTCTCTCTCTCTCTCTCTCTCTCTCTCTCTCTCTCTCTCTCTCTCTCTCTCTCTCTCTCTCTCTCTCAATCTCCTCCTCGGTGACTGCTTTATTATCGCTCTACGTCTTCTTCTCGTCTCGTATACCCTCAGCGTCTGGTCCGCTGCCACACCATTACCTAGCGGCTCCGTCTGCCCCGCCACGCAGCTAAGCAGTAATGAGTCAGCGTCGGCGGGTGGACACTTGACAGGGTGATTAGGGCACGGAATGCGGGGGAGGGCTTGATTAAACCCTCCGTGACCTTCTCTTACTCGGAACTTTTATTTTTTTTTATTTCTCCGGGGTTGAGTCTCGTCTTGGGTCAGTGTTTTTCTTGTTAGCCTTCACTATAGAGCCTGGGTGAGGAAACTGCGTGTGTCGGAAAAAGAAGTAAAATAAAGGTGTTAGTAAAATGCGTCACTGTTCTTATGTTGAAGTTTAGACGCCTCTTCTTCTGACGTTATTTCATTCTGCTCTTGTTGTCGTCCATCCCCAATACCTGTTTCCACTTTGCGGTGTTAACTCTATCTATTTCCATCTTTATATCTCTCCATTTATCTATCTATCTGTCTTCCCACGTGATGCCCAGCTTCACAGCCCACCCCAGAGGCGGCGTGCATAATAAATATGATCGCCGATGACTGGGCGCTGCGGGAGGACTCCGGCAGGAACAGTAAAACTCGCCCCGTAACTCGCGGTAAAGGCGCCGGGGCAGTCGTCATAAGTCTGGGCTGTAGCAGTCACAGCAAGTTATTGAAGTGGTGTATTAGCGGACATATCTTATCGTAATGGCCCGCACAGGCAGCGTGGCGGGCCGCTGCTGTGCTGTTTACAACACTTGGGCGGCGCTGGCCACGCCGCCGCCGCCGCCGCCACCTGTCCATCACGCTGATAGAAAATTGTGATAAAAATAATTATAGTAATATTTTTACAGTATTGGCGGTATTCATAATATTGATAATGTTTATAATGATACGGGCGGCATTATATTTTATATTTTATTACAGCTATTATTGCGAGTGATAATAAATATATTAAATTTAGTGTATAATGAATCTGTCTCAACTCTTAATGAAATCCTCTTAGTGGTGTCAAGATAAAGATTAAGTTTGCGGCGCGCGGAGCGAGCACAATACACCACCGCGAGCAGGCGCCTCCTCGCCGCCTGGGTGCTTTATAATTAATCATCCTAATATCTGAGGCTACATTATTAAGAAAGACGAATAGCTTCCGAATCCTTAAAATAGTTATCAGACCGTAAAAGGCGGCGGCCATCCAGCCACTGTAATCAAGGCCCGCGGGGGCACGACGAGCTAATGGAATGAAGGCTTTCCTGCGAAACTTTGGACGGCCGGGGCGACGTGGGGCTGGCGGGGCGGAACAGCCTGTCTGCCGCCCCCCCGCCCCTCCCCGGGAGCCTCCTGGGGCGCCCCTGCCATTCGCTGCCTCCCTGCCCTGTGTGATTCATGTTTTGTACTCGAACTCTGAAAACCAGACTTGCAAACCTGGCGCCAAACACTGACACGCCAGCACGTCGTTCGTCGGACACACACACACACACACACACACACACACACACACACACACACACACACACACACACACACACACACACACACACACACACACACACGCACACACACCAAACTCCTGACTTTTCGTGTCTGGGGACGTAATGGAGCACAAAATAAATGTGTTGCAATTTAATAACCAACAATCTGGGCCGAGTCTCTTGTCACATGCGCTGCTAAAAAGACCTGGAGAGAGAGAGAGAGAGAGAGAGAGAGAGAGAGAGAGAGAGAGAGAGAGAGAGAGAGAGAGAGAGAGAGAGAGAGATACCCCCACCCCCCTTAATTACAGATGCTACAAAATGGGTGAATGTCAGGAATACTCAAAATCACACTTAAATAGCTGACAAAGGATCTGAAACACCATCAAGCCGAACGATAAAATGAAAGACGGAAACAAAAGAAATCAGGAAATGCTTCTTCGGTGATAAGCAAGTTTGAAGCGTTCCCGAAATTGACCTCTCTTGACCTCTCTTTTCGACGCTCTTCTAAACTCTTCGTTACGGTGGCAGTGTTTAACGGGGTCTTTTCTTCCTCTGAGTGTTATTTTTCTTCCCTTTGAGCTTCTTCCTTTGCTGTAAAATAAATAGTAATGATGAAAGTTTCAAGGGACCAGCTCTTTAGCCACTCGCATTGCTCCGACTACCGCTAATAAAATGCTAATAAAATGCTGTAAAATAGATAATAATGATGAAAGTTTTAAGGGACAAGCTCTATAGCCACTCGCATTGCTCCGACTACCGATAATAAAATGCTAATAAAATGCTGTAAAATAAATAACAATGATGAAAGTTTTAAAGGACAAGCTCTATAGCCACTCACATTGCTCCGGCTACCGCTAATAACCCTTTTAAACGTGAATAATGCATCGGGGAGAGTCAGAAATCAAGTGAAATGTTCTGTTTTTCTCCTTTAAAGCTTGCTCGTAAAACTCCGGATGTTACTGCCGGACTTTTAAAATTCCGTTAGCCAGACCAACCCGGGATGGTGGCGCGCAGTTTTTGTCGACGATTTCCCGCAAAAGCACAGTAGAAGAGAGAGAGAGAGAGAGAGAGAGAGAGAGAGAGAGAGAGAGAGAGAGAGAGAGAGAGAGAGAGAGAGAGAGAGAGAGAGAGAGAGAGAGAGAGAGAGAGAGAGAGAGAGAGAGAGAGAGAGAAGGTAGGAAGGGACAGAAGGAAAGCAAAGAGGAAATGGGAGGTTAGATAGGATAGGTTGGGATAGGTTAGGTTAGGTTAGGTTTAGGTTAGGTTAAGTTAGGTTTAGGTTAGGTTAGGTTAGGTTTAGGTTTAGGTTTAGGTTAGGTTAGGTTAGGTTAGGTTAAGTTAGGTTAAGGAAGAGGATAGCAAGTAGGAGGTAGGATCAAAACAAGGAGGTCGTGGGGGGTAAGAGAGCTAGGTTAGGTTAGGTTAGGTTAGGTTAGGTTAGGTTGAGGAAGAGGATAACGAGAAGGAGGTAGGATTAAAACAAGGAGGTCGTGGGGGGTAAAAGAGTTAGGTTAGTGAAGGGGATAGCAAGTAGGAGGTAGGATTAAAACAAGGAGGTCTTTGGGGGTAAGAGAGTTAGGTTAGGTTAGGTTAGGTTAGGTTGGGAAAGAGGATAGCGAGTAGGAAGCAGGATGAGAGGAAGCAAGGGGGTCGTGGGGGGTAAGAGGGAGGTGAAAGAGAGGAAGGAAAGGAGGGAGGGAGGAGCCACTATTGTTCTGTTCATTCCTCCAACACACGTTATTGGTTTTCAAGTGTGACTGGTTTTGGTAAGGCAGATGGCTGTTTCCTATGAGCCGACACAGCCTCCTCTTGCCCCGCTGACCTTTGCTAGAAACACACACACACACACACACACACACACACACACACACACACACACACACACACACACACACACACACACACACACACACCTCCCCCCCCCCCCACACACACACATGAATAACTAACGAGCGAATGTGATTTTACAGTGTTGTAGCTAAATTAAGAAGAGGCCTAATGGCAGCAGAGGCCCCACCTGCGTGTCTAAATGGGCAGGTGAAACTGAGGTGAGCCTGACCCCAGATACTAAAGGCTGCGCAGTGGTAGAGGTTGTTTTTGCTATATTCGTTGAGGTGGTAGTAGTAGTAGTAGTAGTAGTAGTAGTAGTAGTAGTAATAGAAGCAGTAGTAGTAGTAGTAGTAGTAGTAGTAGTAGTAGTAGTAGTAGTAGTAGTAGTAGTAGTAGTAGTAGTAGTAGTAATAGAAACAGTAGTATTTGATTGGTACTTGATGAATTAATTAGTGATACTTAAAAAAATCTCGACTTGACTGATAGAAAAAGAAGTATGTATTAAATAGTAATGATATAAGAGCAAATAATCACGCACACGTTTGAAAAAATAATTAGATATAAATTTTGTAAAGCTAAAAACTGAGATAGAAAAAACATAATAGGAGAAACACTCGTCAGATTAATGCGATGAATAAAAAAAAATAAAAAAAACCTCGGCCCATTCTCATTGTTTCAAAACGCCTATTCATAAAACAAATAACTGCTTTCATAAGAGAGAGAATAAAATAACAAAGAATTAAGCGACAGAGGAGCCATAAAACCTGACAGGAATACCTCTTCACGGGAATTAGCCTGAACTGAATCTTCGCGTTGCTGGAGAAGAAGGGGAAGAAGTCTCTCCCTCCGGCATACTGGTAGTACATATTCGGGTTTCCTTTGCATTGTTGGTATTGTTCAGCGCTGCAGCCAAGCAACATAAACAGAATGCGCATATACGATGGCGGGAGGAAGGAGATCAGAGGTTAAATGAATGTTGTTAGTCTTAAAAGGATTCGCGGAGTTGTGGGTTGTGTGTGTGGTATGGCGGGGTGACCAGTTTGTGTTGGTTTGAGAGAGAGAAGAGAGAAGAGAGAAGGGAGAAGAAAGAGAGGAAAGAAATGGCTTGTAGGAGAAGTAAGGGAGAGTTTATAAAGTGCTTGAGTTAGTTTCAGTTTCATTGGGAGTGTATGTGCCACTCACACTTGGAGGATCTAATCGACCATCAGATCACAATAAATTCGGCGTCGTCCCGCTCACACGCATCTTATCTCCGCGCCGCCAGTCGATGGAACGCTGATGTTTTCCTTGTTGTCGGTCTTTGTTGCGCTCAGCCGTACATTATCAAGTTAAGTGCCACGCCGAGTTACAGTGAGCAGCTTGCCTGCTTACACACACACACACACACACACACACACACACACACACACACACACACACACACAAAGTAAAGGAAAAAAAAACCCGTAAGATTGTCCGCGATAGGTAATCAACGGGTCTCGACCTGACGACCCTGCCGGGGATGACGTCAGGGTCGTGCATGCGGTTGGCCCACTGGACGCCCCGCCATTCCTCACCGTCCCATTTTCCTTCGGCGGCCATTATTCACTGGTCTACAAAATAATACAAGCACTCTTAGACCATAGTGTGGGCTAATACATCATCAGGTGGTGGTGACTGTTGGTACTGTTCGTTAGTGGCCTATGTGTAGCTATGTAACCTTCTTTTTCCTTCTCGATCATATACCTGAGTTACCTGTGCTTCCCAGATCACCTGTTGGATCACCTCGGCTTCCCTGGTCACTTGTTGCTTGGTGCTACTAGGAGGGGCTCACCATGACCCTATTCTCGGCTTCTGCTTCCTACATCCCCTTCTGGTCCACATGTTCCTTCCCGTGGCCAGTGCTTAGTGCGTTGTGTCTGGTGAAGGGCACTTGCCGGGTGTAATTAGGAGTGCTTCTGAGAGCTGTGTGAAGGTGTCCTCTTCAACCGAGCGCCAGCGGGGACAAGGGGACGTTAATCTCTTCGTGCGGGGACTATAACGGTGCAGAGGATGATCAGCGAGGGAGGGACCGAGGAGGAGGAGGAGGAGGAGGAGGAGGTGTTGTTGTGAGTCACCCGAAATGCATGCGCTTCTTGTGTGTGTGTGTGTGTGTGTGTGTGTGTGTGTGTGTGCCACTTATTCCTGCCGTCACTCCGTCCCCGTCACTTCCTCACTTCCAGCACTTCACTGTCACCGCCCTGCCATGCACTGTCATCCACCCATCTGCCACAGTGACCCGCCTGACACTCACTCACTCGCTGCCACTCCCCTGCTGATCCTCACCCACCCACCGTTACTCACTCACCCTCTGCTTCTCACTCATTCCTCACCACTCACTCAGGCGCCTCCTCACACGTTAGGTTAGGTTAAGTTAGGCTAGATTAGGTTAGGTTAAGTTAGGTTAGGTTAGGTTAAGTTAGGTTAGGTTAGGCTAGGTTAGGGTTAGGTTAGGTTAGGTTAAGTTAGGTTAGGTTAAGTTAGGTCAGGATAGGTTAGGTTAGGCTAGGTTAGGTTAGGCTAGGTTAGGTTAAGTTAGGTTAGGTTAGGTTAGGTTAGGTTAGGCTAGGTTAGGTTAAGTTAGGTTAGGTTAGGTTAGGTTACACTGAATCATCACTTTTGGCACCTTCATAATGAGTTGTCTGTCGATATTTGGCCACTGTCACTCACGCGTTCACACTCTCCTCCAATTTCCCCTCCCACACACTCGCACGCACTTACTCACTCACTCACTCACTCACTCACTCACTCACTCACCTCCTTTCGTGGGCTCTCCATCTCTTCACTCCTCTTTTATCTTAGGTCCTCTGTCGGCATCCCTCTCTTGAGACTTCTTTGGCAAGGTTTATAATGGCCTCTTTTTTTCTCCTCTCCCTCCCTCTTCGTCTTCGAGGCTATTGTTAATGCATATGTAGATAATAATTGTTAGTGTTCCGCAACTAATTATCCGACGACTAATTAATTGTGTGGAATATATTAGATGCAAACATACCAGCAGCTCTAATAAGTGGCCTCCTCCACCTCTTTCCTACCTACCCATCCACCATCCACCTACCTACCTACGTATCATCTCTCCACCACTCCTCCACCTCTCCTCCCCCCCTCTGCCGCCCCTCCACGCCACCCCATTATGGTAATCCCACATCCACATATTACTACATAGCACACGCACTAACAATAGCATAAACACACACACACACACACACACACACACACACACACACACACACATGCACGCACACACAACGAGCAAATGCGATTGTACGATAGTGAAAAAATATTATTACCCGAAGTTAAACGCAATATATGTTTTTTTTTCTTCTTGGCTGCATTGTTTTGTTGTCTTTGTTTTTTTGTTTTTATATTAATTTCTAGTTTACGACGCGGCTTTCGCATCTGTTGTTTCTTTCTCCTCTTATCGCGCGCCGTTCTTTAATATTCCCTTTGCTTTCCTTGTTTTTCTTAATGGTCTCGAGATGGATGTTCGGCGAGACCCACATGATTATACGCCTTCTGACTCCGTTTATTAGTTCGCTTGTCTTTTAGTGTTTTGTCGATGAGAGAGACAAGAAAAAATACCCTGGAGAAATTGTTACTGCCTCCAAATATCAAGGATTGTATGATTAGGATTCAAAACATCGACTATAAATATTAGACGTTCACCTTGAGGGCAGAGTCGCGGGAGCTGAAGTCGATACTGGTATTTACTGCAGAACACCTGACGCCCAGCACCCCGGGCCATTAGCTGTGATGTAAGGTGTTGGTCTTTTGAACAGTGATGCGTCTTGGGTCTCTCTGTCTCTGTGTACCGTGCTGGTGTGCTTGCTGAGTGGGGGGGAGGGGGTGAAGAGAGAGAGAGAGAGAGAGAGAGAGAGAGAGAGAGTGTGTGTGTTTGTGTGTGTGTGTGTGTGTGTGTGTGTGTGTGTGTGTGTGTGTGTGTGTGTGTGTGTGTGTGTGTGTGTGTGTGTTTCTTCGTGCCTCTGTGCCTGTGTACCTGCGTGCGTACTCACTCTCCAGTCTGAGTGTAGCCTTTGAATACCGAAAAATCACGGCCACCCCTTCCCCTCGTCAGTGCTCTCCCTGGCCAAGATCCCTGGCCGTGTATCCTGGCGAGGGGACGCACCGCACCGCTGGTCCTGCTGGCGTCGGAGGGTGTCCTGGCGAGGCAAGAGCCAGGTGGGGCGGGCGGTGGCCGGACACTCTGCTCGGCGCGCGCGGTTCAGTGGCCAGTGGTCGGGCAGGAAGATCACGCGACCTTCATTCAGCTCCGCCCCGCGCTGCTCTACCTCCCTGTGCCGCCTCCTGTTCGCTGCCTCTCCTCGCCGGCCACTCGAGAGGCTCTATACAGTGGTCTCTTTTGACTGATGCACCATTGGCGATGTGTGCTAGGGTGGGTGGGTGGGTGGGGTGATTTATGTGTGTTTGTTCAGCTGTGTTTGTTAGCTGCCGTAGTCTCGTTTGTTGTCAGTGATGTATAGTGTGAGTGGGGTCCACCGCCGCTGGGAATGGACTGAACATTGGCTGTTATTTACACCCCCGTCGCCCTTCGCTCAGTGACGAAGCACAGTGCTGTGGACGGTTTCTAATCACGCTGCTGAAAACTTTACAGTAAAGGTTAAACTCCTGTTTTTACTAATGTTGTCAGTGACTATTTTTTCGTAAATATTTTTTATAACTGTGCTGTGTGTCACTGCACCGCGTGTGTGGCACACCCGTAGGGCCCGAGGTGACATTTGTGTTGGTGCGTGGCTGCGGTGCGGCGTGGCAGGCACTCACGTGGTCCCTGTGCTTGCCGCGTGCCGTGCAGAGCTCGCTGCTCATCTTCAGTGTCGCGCCGCTCGTCAGTTCACAGCCGCACGCTGCCGCTAGTGGCGGCATGCCATGACACACCCACACGACCTTTGGGACTATACTCCTCAGAGTGTGTTCGTCTGATGGATAATTATTGCTGACAACTTCCTCCTCAGACAATCTAAATGAGCTGCCGTGATATCTCTGCACTCAGCGATGGGGTGACGTGTGATGGAAGTCCTGGCGTGTGGCTCTCGCGGGCTGCTGGAGGGGCGGTGCCCGATTTTAGACTGAACTTGCGGCTCCTTGCCGCTTCGCGTGTTGTCTTCACCACACAGTTAGCTCTATTGTTTGAGGCTATTTCTGGCATTTTAAAGAGATGATCCACTAGCCTTGCCACTCGTTTGAAGAAGTCATCTTCCATTTGGCTTCTTCAAGACTGACTTTCTCTCGCAGACCGTCTCTCGTGTATTGCGGGCGAGCTCCGGCGGGTCTTGCAAGCCCCAGAATAGCGGCTTCCTAGGCCTAACTACCGTACCGTCAGCTGTCTAATGGGAGAAAGCCTGCCAGCCTACCTTGAGCTGGACTCGCGGGATGACGGATTATTCTCGCCAGACGTGCTCGGGGCGGGGACGAGGTGCCTCTCGGTTCATTTTTCGAGGTTCCAAGGGTGACATTATGTGAACGTTAGCCTTAATTTCCCGGCGAGGGGGTAGACATTACTGTGATTGACGTGTTTGATTTCACCCCAATCTCGTGCTGTCTCGGGGGAGGAGCTTCAGAGAGTAGGAGCAACATATTATTATATCGGCAATCAGCAAAGTATGTAATCACCACATATTGCCATCATCGCAGGCACCGTATATAAATAAGGGGTGTAATTTGTATATCGATCCAGGTAATCAGATGATCTAATTTTACCCTTGGAGCGATCAAAGGGAACCGTCCGCCCGGGTGGTCGTCTGGCCGGCCCGGCAACGAGCGGCGAGGCGGCGGAGAATGGCGTGAAACCCATTGTTTTAGAAATTTATGGAAATATCAACCATAGCATATTTTTCTAGCGCGGCCCTTGCGTAGGGCGGAGCGCTGCACGCCCCGGCCCCGCCCGCGTGTCCCTGCCGGTCCGACGGGTCAAGTTCTGGCGGAGGCGAGACCTGCCCGCAGCTCATCAACGCTTAATTAAAATAAAAAAAATGTGGTGACCTGATCTTAAAAATCAAGATCGCGTGTGTAGGATGTCACAAGACCTACCCGACTCCTATTTCTCGCTCCCCCCTCCCCCTTCGTCTTCTTCTAAACTAGTGCAACCTTGTCTAGAGAAGGGTCGTAAAGAGGCCTCTCCTGCCAGAATCTGATTACTTAAGAAAAATGAAGAATCTCAGATTGTGAGGCTTTACTCTCATTCCAAATTATCACTCGCACGGGAGTCAGAGTAACACACGTCTGTACATCTTAAAAATACCTTCCCGTGATTGAATCGGTCAGCTCAGCAGGCCAGCGACGAGCCAGACGCACGCTCCCCTGGACGAGACTTGTCTTATCCGCCAATCACAGCCGCTGGATGCTCCTGATGGCTGGGAGAGACTGGAGCTGTCGGCCCTTGACTTCTGGCTGAGACTTCGACGTTTTCGTCTCGTGTTACGCTCTGGGCCGGTCGGTGCCGCCTAGAGCCGCCTTTTTCCCTTCATTATTCAGGGTGGTGTACCAAGGCCGCAACGCATAGCTTGCATTCCTTCTGCCCACCCTAATTTGAAGGTGACCTGATATAAAGTTAACTCTGGGCAGTCTTCTGTGCGAATAAAAACTGAGTTAATTGGATCGGTCGGCTCAAGGTTATATACTTGCAGGTTTAAATCGTAAGAGACAACAAACCACTTCCATAAATGGCTGACATCTCTCGCGCACTGCAAAACACAAGTGACCGCATTTGGCGTGGCTTCAGCTCCAGGGTGGCGTTGACCCTCCAGAGTGATAAGTGAGCTCGGGAACAATGAAAGGAAAACATGTCTGCGCGCCAAAGGAATATCTCGAGAACTTCGGAACGGAAATGCTGTGAATTCCAAAATTAATTAATGAACTGCTTCAACGCACGCTAATGATAATAAGAGGCAAGCTTGATTGTGGCCAGGAGCTCAAAATACTACTCCTCCCTGGCGGCCTGCGTGGTCATGTGACGCCTCGCACGGTAACGAGAGACACGCACTCCGCCTCTCCGCCCCCGCCCCCGCCACCGCCCCGCCCCTCCTCCTCCCCACGGCCTCTGCTGCCTGCTCCTCCTGCTCCTCCTTCCCCGGCACACATTCCAGTAGGAGACCGTGACCTTACTCCATGCTGCAAAAACTCTTGAAACCTCCAACTAAGATACAGAAAAATAGATACTATGATAAAGTGAATGATTGAAGTGTATGAAGTGACACAAAATCGGAAAAAAAGGTAATATCAGGGAGTGTCATGATGAAAGTTAAGAAGAACTAAAGTGAAGCAAAAATCACGACTTTTTAATCAAGAGCCGGGGACTTCTAAGGAGCAGAATCCAGCAGGGGCAGCGGGGGGGCGGGGGAAGGGCAGGGGAGCGGAAGGGGTGAAGCAGGAGCAGGGGAAGCGCCGACATGTACTGTTACCAACCTCTATTTCGACGGCGGCGGCGCGTCAAGAAACAGCCGCCACACCCACACCAAGCCTGCTGGCCCCCCACGCCCGGCTGCAGATCACAAGGTAACGTCCACGCCTCAGAGTAGCCACGTGTCACAACCTCCAGAAACCGGGAGCTCTGCATGATTCCTGAAGCCCATTTTATCTCAATAACACCTTCCTTCACCCTGTATGTCCACGCCTCTGAGTAGCCACATGTCAGTACCTCCAGAAACCGGCGGCTCTGCATGATTAGTGAAGCTCATTTTGTCTAGCCACGTGTCACAACCTCCAGAAACCGGCGGCTCTGCATGATTAGTGAAGCTCATTTTGTCTAACTAACACCTTCCTTCACCCTGTATGTCCACGCCTCTGAGTAGCCACGTGTCACTACCTCCAGCTCTGCATGATTAGTGAAGCTCATTTTGTCTAACTAACACCTCCTTCACCCTGTACTGGCGAGATTCAGGTGAGGGTTGCGTTGTGAAGTGGGTGAGGCAGGTCACTGCACCCCTTGCCCTCCCCTCCTGCTTGCTCGAAAAAAAATATAGGTCGGCAGCT